>NW_021629990.1:0-32412 GCF_900700375.1 Denticeps clupeoides
CTACAAATGCTTCAAGCAGTGTTCAAGCATGTGAAAGAAGACAATTGATATTCAAACACCTTAACCACTCGGCCATTGCAACTAAATAGTGCTCGTGATTGCTTCAAATGCAAATAGCTTTTATATTAGTGAACTGGACATCCTGAATGTGAACTTTCAGTTCCATACAATGTCACTGTATGAGAGTAAAATGCTTAAAAAACATTATGAGCATTGTTTAAAAACAGAAACTGTTGTTTTTTCCCTCATGACAATCGGCTCCAAACTGTATGCATGAGATTAAAAATTTAATGGAGAGTAAATTAAAAGAATTATTACTTTTAGATCAATTCATTAATGGTTCCAGTATAAGAAATTCAAAAGATTACAGGCGCGGTAGGTTCCACCGAGAGTTGAACTCAGACCACTGGATTCAAAGTCCAGAGTGCTAACCATTACACCATGGAACCGCAAGTAACCTCACTTTTCAGTTAACAATTGCATCAGATGGGCAATCCACACAAGTTTACAAGAAAGTTCTATAAAAGCATTTTTGGAAGAGGTTCATTTTAAATCAACAAGCATACAGGCAATGACAAGGACGGATTGGTAATTTATTTTATTTGCACACCACCATAAAAAGCAACATGTACTGGAGATTTGATCTTGAATTAATGGCAACATAACATTCTGGCAACATACAGTATGAATGAGTGGGTTACATAATTTGCTCAAGCTTGAAACTATGAGCGTGAACACGAGTTCTCACTGAGGGTTGAACTGTGATCACTGGATTTAGAGTGCTGATTGTTAAACGTTAAACCATGAAACTGACAATAAGCAACTTCTTACAGTTTTGAATTGCAAAACACATGCAATTCAATTTGAACAAACTGCTTCAGTAAAGGTCCCACCGAGATTTGAACTCGGATCGCTGGATTCAGAGTCCAGAGTGCTAACCATTACACCATGGAACCTAATCCTGAGCAAGCAAGTGATTGTCATTGTGATAAACTGCAGTAAAAAACATGGAGCACACAATGAAATGCGTCCTCTGGATTTAACCAATCACCCTTAGTGGGTGTTGGGCAGCCATGAAAGGCTTCCTGTGAGCAGTGTGTGGGGACGGTACCTCGCAGTTGTACATTGGTGGTGAAACTAGACTGAATGTCTTCATACAGCTGTGAATTGCATCAAATGGTTGCTAATCATGCTGGGAACTCAAGCATGTCTAGAATACATTTCTTGATTAGGTGTCCAACAACAAACTTCAGAGTAAGGCCACACTGACTTTTGAACTCAAGTCATTGGATTCAGAGCGGTAACCATCGCTGCATGGAACCCCATGACGTTTTTACTTAATGAGGTGACTTAACATTTCACCAACAAAAAGACCAGCTCAGTAAGAAATTCCAAACCACAATCAGGCTTTTTCCATGAATTCAAGAAGAACAAGTATGTGAACGACTTTTGAACCTGCACAAGGAGATCTCATTGGTTTAAAAGACAGACTCCCTAAGCACGTAGACATCATAAACAAAGACAAGACAAAAGGAGTTAAATTCAAGTTGTTAGCGGCTGGTACATACAAAGTAAGTGAATGATTCCAATAAGCATCAGTGGCTCATTTTAGTTAATGAAAAACTAGTTCCCTTTGCCGCTGCGAGCAGGGTTCGAACCTGCGCAGGGAGACCCCATTGGATTTCAAGTCCAACGCCTTAACCACTCGGCCATCGCAGCTTTTAAATCTGAAACAAGCAACTCTCTGAGCGGGTCTTGACATTGAACCAGGAGATCCTGTTGAAGTCACACACCTCATCCGATTGGGGACAACTCCTGGTGTTACAATGACCGCCATTAATTTGGTGAAGAGGGCAGTTCCTACAAACGCTTCAAGCAGTGTTCAAGCATGTGAAAGAAGACAATTGATATTCAACACCTTAACCACTCGGCCATTGCAACTAAATAGTGCTCGTGATTGCTTCAAAATGCAAATAGCTTTTATATTAGTGAACTGGACATCCTGAATGTGAACTTTCAGTTCCATACAATGTCACTGTATGAGAGTAAAATGCTTAAAAAACATTATGAGCATTGTTAAAAACAGAAACTGTTGTTTTTTCCCTCATGACAATCGGCTCCAAACTGTATGCTGAGATTAAAAATTTAATGGAGAGTAAATTAAAAGAATTATTACTTTTAGATCAATTCATTAATGGTTCCAGTATAAGAAATTCAAAAGATTACAGGCGAGGTAGGTTCCACCGAGAGTTGAACTCGGATCACTGGATTCAAAGTCCAGAGTGCTAACCATTACACCATGGAACCGCAAGTAACCTCACTTTTCAGTTAACAATTGCATCAGATGGGCAATCCACACAAGTTTACAAGAAAGTTCTATAAAAGCATTTTTGGAAGAGGTTCATTTTAAATCAACAAGCATACAGGCAATGACAAGGACGGATTGGTAATTTATTTTATTTGCACACCACCATAAAAAGCAACATGTACTGGAGATTTGATCTTGAATTAATGGCAACATAACATTCTGGCAACATACAGTATGAATGAGTGGGTTACATAATTTGCTCAAGCTTGAAACTATGAGCGTGAACACGAGTTCTCACTGAGGGTTGAACTGTGATCAATGGATTTAGAGTGCTGATTGTTAAACGTTAAACCATGAAACTGACAATAATGCAACTTCTTACAGTTTTGAATTGCAAAACACATGCAATTCAATTTGAACAAACTGCTTCAGTAAAGGTCCCACCGAGATTTGAACACGGATCGCTGGATTCAGAGTCCAGAGTGCTAACCATTACACCATGGAACCTACCCCTGAGCAAGCAAGTGATTGTCATTGTGATAAACTGCAGTAAAAAACATGGAGCACACAATGAAATGCGTCCTCTGGATTTAACCAATCACCCTTAGTGGGTGTTGGGCAGCCATGAAAGGCTTCCTGTGAGCAGTGTGTGGGGACGGTACCTCGCAGTTGTACATTGGTGGTGAAACTAGACTGAATGTCTTCATACAGCTGTGAATTGCATCAAATGGTTGCTAATCATGCTGGGAACTCAAGCATGTCTAGAATACATTTCTTGATTAGGTGTCCAACAACAAACTTCAGAGTAAGGCCACACTGACTTTTGAACTCAAGTCATTGGATTCAGAGCGGTAACCATCGCTGCATGGAACCCCATGACGTTTTTACTTAATGAGGTGACTTAACATTTCACCAACAAAAAGACCAGCTCAGTAAGAAAATCCAAACCACAATCAGGCTTTTTCCATGAATTCAAGAAGAACAAGTATGTGAACGACTTTTGAACCTGCACAAGGAGATCTCATTGGTTTAAAAGACAGACTCCCTAAGCACGTAGACATCATAAACAAAGACAAGACAAAAGTGCAACTGTTAGTTATTGATTCTTTCAGAAAGGAGTTAATTCAAGTTGTTAGCGGCTGGTACATACAAAGTAAGTGAATGATTCCAATAAGCATCAGTGGCTCATTTTAGTTAATGAAAAACTAGTTCCCTTTGCCGCTGCGAGCAGGGTTCGAACCTGCGCAGGGAGACCCCATTGGATTTCAAGTCCAACGCCTTAACCACTCGGCCATCGCAGCTTTTAAATCTGAAACAAGCAACTCTCTGAGCAGGTCTTGACATTGAACCAGGAGATCCTGTTGAAGTCACACACCTCATCCGATTGGGGACAACTCCTGGTGTTACAATGACCGCCATTAACTTGGTGAAGAGGGCAGTTCCTACAAACGCTTCAAGCAGTGTTCAAGCATGTGAAAGAAGACAATTGATATTCAACACCTTAACCACTCGGCCATTGCAACTAAATAGTGCTCGTGATTGCTTCAAAATGCAAATAGCTTTTATATTAGTGAACTGGACATCCTGAATGTGAACTTTCAGTTCCATACAATGTCACTGTATGAGAGTAAAATGCTTAAAAAACATTATGAGCATTGTTAAAAACAGAAACTGTTGTTTTTTCCCTCATGACAATCGGCTCCAAACTGTATGCTGAGATTAAAAATTTAATGGAGAGTAAATTAAAAGAATTATTACTTTTAGATCAATTCATTAATGGTTCCAGTATAAGAAATTCAAAAGATTACAGGCGAGGTAGGTTCCACCGAGAGTTGAACTCGGATCACTGGATTCAAAGTCCAGAGTGCTAACCATTACACCATGGAACCGCAAGTAACCTCACTTTTCAGTTAACAATTGCATTAGATGGGCAATCCACACAAGTTTACAAGAAAGTTCTATAAAAGCATTTTTGGAAGAGGTTCATTTTAAATCAACAAGCATACAGGCAATGACAAGGACGGATTGGTAATTTATTTTATTTGCACACCACCATAAAAAGCAACATGTACTGGAGATTTGATCTTGAATTAATGGCAACATAACATTCTGGCAACATACAGTATGAATGAGTGGGTTACATAATTTGCTCAAGCTTGAAACTATGAGCGTGAACACGAGTTCTCACTGAGGGTTGAACTGTGATCACTGGATTTAGAGTGCTGATTGTTAAACGTTAAACCATGAAACTGACAATAAGCAACTTCTTACAGTTTTGAATTGCAAAACACATGCAATTCAATTTGAACAAACTGCTTCAGTAAAGGTCCCACCGAGATTTGAACTCGGATCGCTGGATTCAGAGTCCAGAGTGCTAACCATTACACCATGGAACCTAGCCCTGAGCAAGCAAGTGATTGTCATTGTGATAAACTGCAGTAAAAAACATGGAGCACACAATGAAATGCGTCCTCTGGATTTAACCAATCACCCTTAGTGGGTGTTGGGCAGCCATGAAAGGCTTCCTGTGAGCAGTGTGTGGGGACGGTACCTCGCAGTTTTACATTGGTGGTGAAACTAGACTGAATGTCTTCATACAGCTGTGAATTGCATCAAATGGTTGCTAATCATGCTGGGAACTCAAGCATGTCTAGAATACATTTCTTGATTAGGTGTCCAACAACAAACTTCAGAGTAAGGCCACACTGACTTTTGAACTCAAGTCATTGGATTCAGAGCGGTAACCATCGCTGCATGGAACCCCATGACGTTTTTACTTAATGAGGTGACTTACCATTTCACCAACAAAAAGACCAGCTCAGTAAGAAAATCCAAACCACAATCAGGCTTTTTCCATGAATTCAAGAAGAACAAGTATGTGAACGACTTTTGAACCTGCACAAGGAGATCTCATTGGTTTAAAAGACAGACTCCCTAAGCATGTAGACATCATAAACAAAGACGAGACAAAAGTGCAACTGTTAAGTTTATGATTCTTTCAGAAGGGAGTTAAATTCAAGTTGTTAGCGGCTGGTACATACAAAGTAAGTGAATGATTCCAATAAGCATCAGTGGCTCATTTTAGTTAATGAAAAACTAGTTCCCTTTGCCGCTGCGAGCAGGGTTCGAACCTGCGCAGGGAGACCCCATTGGATTTCAAGTCCAACGCCTTAACCACTCGGCCATCACAGCTTTTAAATCTGAAACAAGCAACTCTCTGAGCAGGTCTTGACATTGAACCAGGAGATACTGTTGAAGTCACACACCTCATCCGATTGGGGACAACTCCTGGTGTTTCAATGACCGCCATTAACTTGGTGAAGAGGGCAGTTCCTACAAACGCTTCAAGCAGTGTTCAAGCATGTGAAAGAAGACAATTGATATTCAACACCTTAACCACTCGGCCATTGCAACTAAATAGTGCTCGTGATTGCTTCAAAATGCAAATAGCTTTTATATTAGTGAACTGGACATCCTGAATGTGAACTTTCAGTTCCATACAATGTCACTGTATGAGAGTAAAATGCTTAAAAAACATTATGAGCATTGTTAAAAACAGAAACTGTTGTTTTTTCCCTCATGACAATCGGCTCCAAACTGTATGCTGAGATTAAAAATTTAATGGAGAGTAAATTAAAAGAATTATTACTTTTAGATCAATTCATTAATGGTTCCAGTATAAGAAATTCAAAAGATTACAGGCGAGGTAGGTTCCACCGAGAGTTGAACTCGGACCACTGGATTCAAAGTCCAGAGTGCTAACCATTACACCATGGAACCGCAAGTAACCTCACTTTTCAGTTAACAATTGCATCAGATGGGCAATCCACACAAGTTTACAAGAAAGTTCTATAAAAGCATTTTTGGAAGAGGTTCATTTTAAATCAACAAGCATACAGGCAATGACAAGGACGGATTGGTAATTTATTTTATTTGCACACCACCATAAAAAGCAACATGTACTGGAGATTTGATCTTGAATTAATGGCAACATAACATTCTGGCAACATACAGTATGAATGAGTGGGTTACATAATTTGCTCAAGCTTGAAACTATGAGCGTGAACACGAGTTCTCACTGAGGGTTGAACTGTGATCACTGGATTTAGAGTGCTGATTGTTAAACGTTAAACCATGAAACTGACAATAAGCAACTTCTTACAGTTTTGAATTGCAAAACACATGCAATTCAATTTGAACAAACTGCTTCAGTAAAGATCCCACCGAGATTTGAACACGGATCGCTGGATTAAGAGTCCAGAGTGCTAACCATTACACCATGGAAGCTAGCCCTGAGCAAGCAAGTGATTGTCATTGTGATAAACTGCAGTAAAAAACATGGAGCACACAATGAAATGCGTCCTCTGGATTTAACCAATCACCCTTAGTGGGTGTTGGGCAGCCATGAAAGGCTTCCTGTGAGCAGTGTGTGGGGACGGTACCTCGCAGTTGTACATTGGTGGTGAAACTAGACTGAATGTCTTCATACAGCTGTGAATTGCATCAAATGGTTGCTAATCATGCTGGGAACTCAAGCATGTCTAGAATACATTTCTTGATTAGGTGTCCAACAACAAACTTCAGAGTAAGACCACACTGACTTTTGAACTCAAGTCATTGGATTCAGAGCAGTAACCATCGCTGCATGGAACCCCATGACGTTTTTACTTAATGAGGTGACTTACCATTTCACCAACAAAAAGACCAGCTCAGTAAGAAAATCCAAACCACAATCAGGCTTTTTCCATGAATTCAAGAAGAACAAGTATGTGAACGACTTTTGAACCTGCACAAGGAGATCTCATTGGTTTAAAAGACAGACTCCCTAAGCACTGTAGACATCATAAACAAAGACGAAGACAAAAGTGCAACTGTTAGTTATTGATTCTTTCAGAAAGGAGTTAAATTCAAGTTATTAGCGGCTGGTACATACAAAGTAAGTGAATGATTCCAATAAGCATCAGTGGCTCATTTTAGTTAATAAAAAACTAGTTCCCTTTGCCGCTGCGAGCAGGGTTCGAACCTGCGCAGGGAGACCCCATTGGATTTCAAGTCCAACGCCTTAACCACTCGGCCATCGCAGCTTTTAAATCTGAAACAAGCAACTCTCTGAGCAGGTCTTGAAATTGAACCAGGAGATCCTGTTGAAGTCACACACCTCATCCGATTGGGGACAACTCCTGGTGTTTCAACGACCGCCATTCCCTTGGTGAAGAGGGCAGTTCCTACAAACGCTTCAAGCAGTGTTCAAGCATGTGAAAGAAGACAATTGATATTCAACACCTTAACCACTCGGCCATTGCAACTAAATAGTGCTCGTGATTGCTTCAAAATGCAAATAGCTTTTATATTAGTGAACTGGACATCCTGAATGTGAACTTTCAGTTCCATACAATGTCACTGTATGAGAGTAAAATGCTTAAAAAACATTATGAGCATTGTTAAAAACAGAAACTGTTGTTTTTTCCCTCATGACAATCGGCTCCAAACTGTATGCTGAGATTAAAAATTTAATGGAGAGTAAATTAAAAGAATTATTACTTTTAGATCAATTCATTAATGGTTCCAGTATAAGAAATTCAAAAGATTACAGGCGCGGTAGGTTCCACCGAGAGTTGAACTCGGATCACTGGATTCAAAGTCCAGAGTGCTAACCATTACACCATGGAACCGCAAGTAACCTCACTTTTCAGTTAACAATTGCATCAGATGGGCAATCCACACAAGTTTACAAGAAAGTTCTATAAAAGCATTTTTGGAAGAGGTTCATTTTAAATCAACAAGCATACAGGCAATGACAAGGACGGATTGGTAATTTATTTTATTTGCACACCACCATAAAAAGCAACATGTACTGGAGATTTGATCTTGAATTAATGGCAACATAACATTCTGGCAACATACAGTATGAATGAGTGGGTTACATAATTTGCTCAAGCTTGAAACTATGAGCGTGAACACGAGTTCTCACTGAGGGTTGAACTGTGATCACTGGATTTAGAGTGCTGATTGTTAAACGTTAAACCATGAAACTGACAATATGCAACTTCTTACAGTTTTGAATTGCAAAACACATGCAATTCAATTTGAACAAACTGCTTCAGTAAAGGTCCCACCGAGATTTGAACTCGGATCGCTGGATTCAGAGTCCAGAGTGCTAACCATTACACCATGGAACCTACCCCTGAGCAAGCAAGTGATTGTCATTGTGATAAACTGCAGTAAAAAACATGGAGCACACAATGAAATGCGTCCTCTGGATTTAACCAATCACCCTTAGTGGGTGTTGGGCAGCCATGAAAGGCTTCCTGTGAGCAGTGTGTGGGGACGGTACCTCGCAGTTTTACATTGGTGGTGAAACTAGACTGAATGTCTTCATACAGCTGTGAATTGCATCAAATGGTTGCTAATCATGCTGGGAACTCAAGCATGTCTAGAATACATTTCTTGATTAGGTGTCCAACAACAAACTTCAGAGTAAAGCCACACTGACTTTTGAACTCAAGTCATTGGATTCAGAGCGGTAACCATCGCTGCATGGAACCCCATGACGTTTTTACTTAATGAGGTGACTTACCATTTCACCAACAAAAAGACCAGCTCAGTAAGAAAATCCAAACCACAATCAGGCTTTTTCCATGAATTCAAGAAGAACAAGTATGTGAACGACTTTTGAACCTGCACAAGGAGATCTCATTGGTTTAAAAGACAGACTCCCTAAGCATGTAGACATCATAAACAAAGACAAGACAAAAGTGCAACTGTTAAGTTTATGATTCTTTCAGAAAGGAGTTAATTTAAAGTTATTAGCGGCTGGTATAAACAAAGTAAGTGAATGATTCCAATAAGCATCAGTGGCTCATTTTAGTTAATGAAAAACTAGTTCCCTTTGCCGCTGCGAGCAGGGTTCGAACCTGCGCAGGGAGACCCCATTGGATTTCAAGTCCAACGCCTTAACCACTCGGCCATCGCAGCTTTTAAATCTGAAACAAGCAACTCTCTGAGCAGGTCTTGACATTGAACCAGGAGATCCTGTTGAAGTCACACACCTCATCCGATTGGGGACAACTCCTGGTGTTTCAATGACCGCCATTAACTTGGTGAAGAGGGCAGTTCCTACAAATGCTTCAAGCAGTGTTCAAGCATGTGAAAGAAGACAATTGATATTCAACACCTTAACCACTCGGCCATTGCAACTAAATAGTGCTCGTGATTGCTTCAAAATGCAAATAGCTTTTATATTAGTGAACTGGACATCCTGAATGTGAACTTTCAGTTCCATACAATGTCACTGTATGAGAGTAAAATGCTTAAAAAACATTATGAGCATTGTTAAAAACAGAAACTGTTGTTTTTTCCCTCATGACAATCGGCTCCAAACTGTATGCAGAGATTAAAAATTTAATGGAGAGTAAATTAAAAGAATTATTACTTTTAGATCAATTCATTAATGGTTCCAGTATAAGAAATTCAAAAGATTACAGGCGAGGTAGGTTCCACCGAGAGTTGAACTCGGATCCACTGGATTCAAAGTCCAGAGTGCTAACCATTACACCATGGAACCGCAAGTAACCTCACTTTTCAGTTAACAATTGCATCAGATGGGCAATCCACACAAGTTTACAAGAAAGTTCTATAAAAGCATTTTTGGAAGAGGTTCATTTTAAATCAACAAGCATACAGGCAATGACAAGGACGGATTGGTAATTTATTTTATTTGCACACCACCATAAAAAGCAACATGTACTGGAGATTTGATCTTGAATTAATGGCAACATAACATTCTGGCAACATACAGTATGAATGAGTGGGTTACATAATTTGCTCAAGCTTGAAACTATGAGCGTGAACACGAGTTCTCACTGAGGGTTGAACTGTGATCACTGGATTTAGAGTGCTGATTGTTAAACGTTAAACCATGAAACTGACAATAAGCAACTTCTTACAGTTTTGAATTGCAAAACACATGCAATTCAATTTGAACAAACTGCTTCAGTAAAGGTCCCACCGAGATTTGAACACGGATCGCTGGATACAGAGTCCAGAGTGCTAACCATTACACCATGGAACCTACCCCTGAGCAAGCAAGTGATTGTCATTGTGATAAACTGCAGTAAAAAACATGGAGCACACAATGAAATGCGTCCTCTGGATTTAACCAATCACCCTTAGTGGGTGTTGGGCAGCCATGAAAGGCTTCCTGTGAGCAGTGTGTGGGGACGGTACCTCGCAGTTGTACATTGGTGGTGAAACTAGACTGAATGTCTTCATACAGCTGTGAATTGCATCAAATGGTTGCTAATCATGCTGGGAACTCAAGCATGTCTAGAATACATTTCTTGATTAGGTGTCCAACAACAAACTTCAGAGTAAGGCCACACTGACTTTTGAACTCAAGTCATTGGATTCAGAGCGGTAACCATCGCTGCATGGAACCCCATGACGTTTTTACTTAATGAGGTGACTTACCATTTCACCAACAAAAAGACCAGCTCAGTAAGAAAATCCAAACCACAATCAGGCTTTTTCCATAAATTCAAGAAGAACAAGTATGTGAACGACTTTTGAACCTGCACAAGGAGATCTCATTGGTTTAAAAGACAGACTCCCTAAGCATGTAGACATCATAAACAAAGACGAGACAAAAGTGCAACTGTTAAGTTTATGATTCTTTCAGAAAGGAGTTAATTTAAAGTTATTAGCGGCTGGTATAAACAAAGTAAGTGAATGATTCCAATAAGCATCAGTGGCTCATTTTAGTTAATGAAAAACTAGTTCCCTTTTCCGCTGCGAGCAGGGTTCAAACCTGCGCAGGGAGACCCCATTGGATTTCAAGTCCAACGCCTTAACCACTCAGCCATCACAGCTTTTAAATCTGAAAAAAGCAACTCTCTGAGCAGGTCTTGACATTGAACCAGGAGATCCTGTTGAAGTCACACACCTCATCCGATTGGGGACAACTCCTGTTGTTTCAATGACCGCCATTAGCTTGGTGAAGAGGGCAGTTCCTACAAACGCTTCAAGCAGTGTTCAAGCATGTGAAAGAAGACAATTGATATTCAACACCTTAACCACTCGGCCATTGCAACTAAATAGTGCTCGTGATTGCTTCAAAATGCAAATAGCTTTTATATTAGTGAACTGGACATCCTGAATGTGAACTTTCAGTTCCATACAATGTCACTGTATGAGAGTAAAATGCTTAAAAAACATTATGAGCATTGTTAAAAACAGAAACTGTTGTTTTTTCCCTCATGACAATCGGCTCCAAACTGTATGCTGAGATTAAAAATTTAATGGAGAGTAAATTAAAAGAATTATTACTTTTAGATCAATTCATTAATGGTTCCAGTATAAGAAAGTTCAAAAGATTACAGGCGAGGTAGGTTCCACCGAGAGTTGAACTCGGATCACTGGATTCAAAGTCCAGAGTGCTAACCATTACACCATGGAACCGCAAGTAACCTCACTTTTCAGTTAACAATTGCATTAGATGGGCAATCCACACAAGTTTACAAGAAAGTTCTATAAAAGCATTTTTGGAAGAGGTTCATTTTAAATCAACAAGCATACAGGCAATGACAAGGACGGATTGGTAATTTATTTTATTTGCACACCACCATAAAAAGCAACATGTACTGGAGATTTGATCTTGAATTAATGGCAACATAACATTCTGGCAACATACAGTATGAATGAGTGGGTTACATAATTTGCTCAAGCTTGAAACTATGAGCGTGAACACGAGTTCTCACTGAGGGTTGAACTGTGATCACTGGATTTAGAGTGCTGATTGTTAAACGTTAAACCATGAAACTGACAATATGCAACTTCTTACAGTTTTGAATTGCAAAACACATGCAATTCAATTTGAACAAACTGCTTCAGTAAAGGTCCCACCGAGATTTGAACTCGGATCGCTGGATTCAGAGTCCAGAGTGCTAACCATTACACCATGGAACCTACCCCTGAGCAAGCAAGTGATTGTCATTGTGATAAACTGCAGTAAAAAACATGGAGCACACAATGAAATGCGTCCTCTGGATTTAACCAATCACCCTTAGTGGGTGTTGGGCAGCCATGAAAGGCTTCCTGTGAGCAGTGTGTGGGGACGGTACCTCGCAGTTGTACATTGGTGGTGAAACTAGACTGAATGTCTTCATACAGCTGTGAATTGCATCAAATGGTTGCTAATCATGCTGGGAACTCAAGCATGTCTAGAATACATTTCTTGATTAGGTGTCCAACAACAAACTTCAGAGTAAGGCCACACTGACTTTTGAACTCAAGTCATTGGATTCAGAGCGGTAACCATCGCTGCATGGAACCCCATGACGTTTTTACTTAATGAGGTGACTTAACATTTCACCAACAAAAAGACCAGCTCAGTAAGAAATTCCAAACCACAATCAGGCTTTTTCCATGAATTCAAGAAGAACAAGTATGTGAACGACTTTTGAACCTGCACAATGAGATCTCATTGGTTTAAAAGACAGACTCCCTAAGCATGTAGACATCATAAACAAAGACGAGACAAAAGTGCAACTGTTAAGTTTATGATTCTTTCAGAAAGGAGTTAATTTAAAGTTATTAGCGGCTGGTACATACAAAGTAAGTGAATGATTCCAATAAGCATCAGTGGCTCATTTTAGTTAATGAAAAACTAGTTCCCTTTGCCGCTGCGAGCAGGGTTCGAACCTGCGCAGGGAGACCCCATTGGTCCAACTCCTTAACCACTCGGCCATCGCAGCTTTTAAATCTGAAACAAGCAACTCTCTGAGCGGGTCTTGACATTGAACCAGGAGATCCTGTTGAAGTCACACACCTCATCCGATTGGGGACAACTCCTGGTGTTACAATGACCGCCATTAATTTGGTGAAGAGGGCAGTTCCTACAAACGCTTCAAGCAGTGTTCAAGCATGTGAAAGAAGACAATTGATATTCAACACCTTAACCACTCGGCCATTGCAACTAAATAGTGCTCGTGATTGCTTCAAAATGCAAATAGCTTTTATATTAGTGAACTGGACATCCTGAATGTGAACTTTCAGTTCCATACAATGTCACTGTATGAGAGTAAAATGCTTAAAAAACATTATGAGCATTGTTAAAAACAGAAACTGTTGTTTTTTCCCTCATGACAATCGGCTCCAAACTGTATGCTGAGATTAAAAATTTAATGGAGAGTAAATTAAAATAATTATTACTTTTAGATCAATTCATTAATGGTTCCAGTATAAGAAATTCAAAAGATTACAGGCGAGGTAGGTTCCACCGAGAGTTGAACTCGGATCACTGGATTCAAAGTCCAGAGTGCTAACCATTACACCATGGAACCGCAAGTAACCTCACTTTTCAGTTAACAATTGCATCAGATGGGCAATCCACACAAGTTTACAAGAAAGTTCTATAAAAGCATTTTTGGAAGAGGTTCATTTTAAATCAACAAGCATACAGGCAATGACAAGGACGGATTGGTAATTTATTTTATTTGCACACCACCATAAAAAGCAACATGTACTGGAGATTTGATCTTGAATTAAAGGAAACATAACATTCTGGCAACATACAGTATGAATGAGTGGGTTACATAATTTGCTCAAGCTTGAAACTATGAGCGTGAACACGAGTTCTCACTGAGGGTTGAACTGTGATCACTGGATTTAGAGTGCTGATTGTTAAACGTTAAACCATGAAACTGACAATATGCAACTTCTTACAGTTTTGAATTGCAAAACACATGCAATTCAATTTGAACAAACTGCTTCAGTAAAGGTCCCACCGAGATTTGAACTCGGATCGCTGGATTCAGAGTGCTAACCATTACACCATGGAAGTGTAGGGATCTGGACACTTTGGGATCATTCTGGGCCTCCCCCATTGTGTTTTTTTTGTATTTCCTAATATCCTGTATGTTTGGTCACAGAGTCATGGCAAAACTGTATGTATAATTCCTGCATTCTGCAAATGTCATACCGAACACCCGCCACTAGGGCGGCACCAAAGGAACAGTAGGACGAGTGCTCTACACAGCCGCTGGATTAGAGCAGAGGCAGCCGGAGTAGCGTGCATGCCGAGTTCGCGCTGTTCATTTGAGTTTCGTGTGTGATTGCAGGTAAGCGAATCAGTCGCAGAGACACGTGTAGAGGAAAAAGGACAACCGATGAGCGTAGTGAAAAGTCATGTTCCCATGTATTATGAATGGATGGAACCTGTACTTAGAAAATGAAAGTAAAGTGTTTTAATTATTGTATATAATGTGTTTTGTACAGGAGCGATTTGAGATTGAATCAGTATTAGACAGAAGGCCATGTATGTTAGTGTACCAAATATGTCTGTAAAAGTAT
This sequence comes from Denticeps clupeoides, assembly GCF_900700375.1. Classification (NCBI taxonomy): domain Eukaryota; kingdom Metazoa; phylum Chordata; class Actinopteri; order Clupeiformes; family Denticipitidae; genus Denticeps; species Denticeps clupeoides. The sequence goes on from NW_021629990.1 coordinate 14,657, forward strand.
GTTTTGTGAACAAGTTTGTGTAAGAGTGCTCTACACGGCCGCTGAATTAGAGCAGAGGCAGCCGGAGTAGCGTGCATGCCGAGTTCGCGCTGTTCATTTGAGTTTCGTGTGTGATTGCAGTTGTGCAATAAAGGAGTGAACGAACACAACCCTCTCCCGCACTGGTTATTAATTTAGCCAAGTGTGCTACAAAATTGGTGCCGAAACCCGGGATCAGCTGTGCTACGAGAGCGACAAGAAAGCAGGCACAAAATGGAGCTGGAGCAGCTGCAGGACCACCTGAACGAGGTACTGGTGCAGCTAAGTGCTGAGCGGCTTCAGGAAGTGTGCAAGCAAGGTAAAATCGCAACAGAAAAACAGTTTAAGAAGCACATGCTGATTCATTCAATAAACGAAACTGTAAATGTGATTGTTGAAAATGAAGAAGGAGAAGTGGCACGTGAATTCCTGCTTCGTTTAATGGAAAGAGCCAGAATGTTACGAGAAAAGGATGCACCGTCACCGAGCACATCTAGCCTCAGTGGAGATGCAGCAATTCTGGCCACATTGCAAGAACAATATGCTGCATTGCAACTGAACTTTCATACTTCCACAAAACGCATGGAGGAGGAAATGAGAGCTCTTACCGACAAAATGGCAAATCAGGAATCTGGAAACGAGTTGTCTTCTTCAACAAGACCCTCTGTAAATATACCTCCAGAAATGACAATACGTCGTGACTTCAAAATCAATGGCCAAATTGGAGAAAGAGACCAAAAGGACAAACTGTCATACAATAACCTGATGCATCAGATTAACATGGGAGTAAAGAAGGGTCACAGCGAGAATGAGATCATTGAAGCAGTAGTGAGAGCCATTAACCCAGGCCTCAGTCTCAGAGACATGCTGGAGATTAAAACAGATCTCACCTTGCCACAACTCCGAACCATTTTGAAGGGTCACTATAAGGAAGACAGTCCCACAGATCTGTACCACCGTCTCTTGAACCTAATTCAACACAGTCATGAGTCGCCCCAAAACTTCCTGTTTAGAGCCATAGGATTGAAAGAGAGGCTTTTGGCTGCATCAAGAGAACCCGGATCAGATGAACAGTACAGCTCTGAATTAATTCAAAAGAAATTTCTGAGGGCAGTGGGAACCGGATTGATCAGCGACAGTGTGAAGTATCAACTGAAGAGTTACCTAGATGACGTCACGGCGACAGACGATGTCCTGATCGACAAAATCAATGAAGCTGCAAGTTTAGAGTGGGAAAGACAACAAAAATTCAAAAAGAATAATAAAGAAGTCAAAGTACGTGAAGTGGGAGCTGAAGTGCATAAACAAGAGGTTACACAGAGTGATGCCAGCGGGTCAGAGCAGTCGTCAACCACACATGCCAAGTGGAAAACAACCAAGACACCAAGAAATCGAGAATCAGATCTTGAAGAGATGATAAAACAACTAAAGGTTGAAATAGAGATGATGAAAACTAGTGGACATGGAACAGCGAGATCACCCCTCCCACGGGAAGTAAGACAGAGGCGTGGATGCAGAGACTGTCAAGAAAAACACAGAGGCGAGCAGTGTGACCATTGTTTCAAATGTGGCCAAAGTGGTCATGTGTCAAGGGGATGCCGAGTGGGAAGGACCACCAGTCGAGCAGATACACTTAATACATCTTGTTATTCAGTCACACACAGCCCAACAAAGATTCAGGAGCACAGTTACCAGAGTGAATTAGCGGGTGACATACACAAGCTTATTACGGACAGCATTCAACAGCTAGAAGCTAAAATATCAGCTCAGGGACTGAATACAGCAGCGCAGAGTAAGGAAATGGCCAGTGTCAACCTTCTGTCTCCAAAACAAAGTTCCCGACTAGTTAACCTGGTGGGAAAGAAGTACAACATTCTTTGCCGTCTTGACAAGGTTGAAACAAGGGCATTGTGGGACACGGGCTCACAGGTCTGCCTGATGAGCGAGAAGTGGAGGCGACACCATCTACCACATACAACAGTGAGAAGTCTAATAGAGATTCTGGGCCCAGATGCATTAGAGGGAAAAGCAGTTAACCAGACACCAATCCCCTTTTCAGGTTGGGTGGAGATCGACTTTGAACTGCCTGCACAAACCAGCCCTTCACTGCAGTTGCGGGTCCCGGTGCTGATCACTGATGATAAAGGAATGTCAGGTGAACCAATCATTGGGTTCAACGTAATAGAACAGTTGTTAGCGAAGGGGGTGGAACCACCAAAAGTGATTACAGAAGCAATCAGCAACGCGTTCTCCTTTGACTGTAGGAAGACAGAAGTATTCTTAAAAATAATGAAAGCAGGAGATGACACGTGGCATGAGGCAACAGTGAAGATAGGAAGAGAGAAGGTCATAATCCCAGCTGGTCAGAGTCAGGTGGTGCGGTGCGGGGTACGAGCAGGACCCCTCTGCACACCACAGGATGTTTTATTCGAACCCAGTTCAGAACCCCAGTGGCCAGTGGGATTGAAGATCAATAAGAGTTTGGTGCGTTTACAGAAAGGAACCTGGTCCCACATTGTTGTCCCGGTGGTAAATGACACCACACATGACATCCTGCTTCCGCCGAGAACAATATTGGGACAAGCGCAGATTATAAAGACAGCCTATCCAGCGCCGGTGCAGCCAGTATCAATCCATCATGTTGAAAGTAGTGACTGTGATAGCAGAACAGCTGGTGGAGCCAAGAGTATAGGGGAGCAGGATCTCTGGGACCCCCCAGTTCCATTACATCATCTCTCACCAGACCTGCAGGAGTCGGTAAGACAGCTGCTGAGGAGAACCAGTACCGCATTTGCTCGGGATGACAATGATGTGGGGACCATTCCATCGCTTCAGCTAAAAATTCGTCTGAGCAATCCAACGCCAGTCAGGAAAACATACATCTCAGTACCAAAGCCACTACATAGAGAGGTGAAGGAATACTTAGAAGATCTGTTAAACAGAGGGTGGATCACAAAGTCAAGATCTCACTACTCCAGTCCCATCGTCTGTGTAAGAAAGAAGGATGGCAGTCTCCGGTTGTGCTGTGACTACAGGGAATTGAACAGAAAGTCGATTCCAGACCGTCACCCAATTCCGCGCATCCAAGACATGGTAAATAGCCTGAAAGACAGCGCCTGGTTCTCAGTGTTAGACCAAGGAAAGGCCTATCATCAAGGGTTCCTGGAGGAGTCAAGCCGCCCTCTCACTGCCTTCATAACGCCATGGGGATTATATGAATGGGTCAGAATTCCTTTTGGACTGTCTTCAGCCCCAGCTGAGTTCCAGAGGTCAATGGAGGAGTGCTTAACCGGACTGCGAGATGAGGTATGCTTACCTTATTTGGATGACAACTTGGTCCACTCGAAGTCATTCGAAGAACATCTACATGATCTAGAACGTGTTCTGAGTCGATATATCGTCCATGGAGTGAAATTAACACCCAGGAAATGCGACATTTTCAGGAATAAAGTGAGGTTCTTAGGGAAGATGGTGACGAAAGATGGACACACGATGGATCCAGCAGAGGTGGCCCCGGTGCAAGCCTTAAAACAGAAAGAACCTGCTACAGTCGGAGAACTAAGGAAGATCTTGGGGTTTGTGTCATATTACCGTAGTTATATTCCTAATTTCTCCAGAGTAGCAAAACCTTTGTATGATCTACTCTGCCTGAGTAATGCAGCAGAAGAACCCAGGAACAGAAAATACCAGAACAGGAAAGGGAAGAAAACAGTCCAGCTTTCCTCAGCACACCCAATCAAATGGCAAGATGAACACAGACAAGTACTGAGTCAGCTGATAGATTTCCTGTCCAAGCCCCCTGTGCTGGGTTATCCAGACTTTGAGCAGCCCTTTGTACTGCATTGTGATGCATCCCAGGAAGGGCTTGGGGCAGTCCTGTATCAGAGACAAGAAGGGAAATTGAGGGTCATTGCATATGGCTCCAGGACTTTAACTGCTGCAGAGAAAAACTACCATCTTCACTCTGGCAAACTGGAGTTCCTGGCGATGAAGTGGGCCATATGTGAGAAGTTTAGGGACTACCTCTACTATTCCCCACCATTCACTGTATATACCGACAATAACCCTCTCACCTATGTCCTCACAACTGCAAAGTTGAATGCCACTACACATAGGTGGGTAGCAGAATTAGCTGATTTCCAGTTTACAATTAAGTATCGCCCAGGAAAAGCAAATAGGGATGCAGACGGCTTGTCTCGCATGCCTATTGACATGGAAGGATATATGCAGGCATGTTCACATGATGTTTCCCCAGAGGTTATGAGGAGTGTGACGCAGGTCCTGTCCATCCAACGAGAAGGAGGCGACCCATGGCTGTGCCCATTGACAATCTCTACCCTGCTTAATGGAGACAGCGCGGGAGGAACCGCCTCGGTGTCACAGATCCCCAGGTCGACACTGATAGAAGCGCAACGAAACGATCCAGTTCTTAGTGAGGCAATAGGGTATGTTACACGGGGGAATTGGCCAAAAATCAGAAAACAAAAGACCCAGAGCAAGATAACTGCCTTGATCAGAGAGAAAAAGAGATTGCTCTTGGAAGATGACGGGCTACTGTATCGGAAGACAGCTACTCGATCTCAGCTGGTCCTGCCGGAGAGGTTTCACCGGCTGGTGTTCAAAGAACTTCATGAGGAAATGGGTCATCTAGGGGTGGAGAGAGTACTGCACCTGGTAAGAAGCAGATTCTATTGGCCTCACATGCAAAGGGATACAGAACATTACATCAACCGTGTGTGCAGCTGCGTGAAGAGCAAACGGCCTAATAGACCAGCTCGAGCTCCCTTGGTGAACATAGCTACCTCGCATCCCTTTGAGTTAGTCTCAATTGACTACCTGCATTTGGAGAAATGTAAAGGAGGGTACGAATATATTCTGGTGGTGATGGACCACTTTACGCGGTTCGCGCAGGCGTACCCCTGCAGAAACAAGTCAGCAAAGACAGCAGCTGAGAAGATATTCGGAGACTTTGTGTTGAGATTTGGATTCCCTGTGCGCCTGCACCATGATCAGGGTAAAGAATTTACCAATAAGCTGTTCGCAAAATTGGAGGCATACAGTGGGGTGAGGGGGTCAAGGACAACGCCATATCACCCGCAGGGAAATGGGCAGGTGGAACGTTTTAACAGAACACTTCTGGCCATGCTTAGAACATTAACAGCACAACACAAGACAGATTGGAAGTCATCCTTAGCCAAGGTGGTGCATGCTTATAATTGCACACAGAATGAAGCAACAGGCTTTGCTCCTTATTTTCTACTTTTTGGTCGTAACCCAAGACTCCCCATTGACCTCATGTTTGGCCTTGACAAGGAAGAAAAACATCAGTCACAGAACCATTACGCCAAAAAGTGGAAAGCTCGCATGGAGGAGGCTTACCAGATAGCACGGGAGACAGTCAATCAGCAGCATGAACGAGGAAAAGCCTTGTATGACAAGAAAGTTCATGGTGCTGAACTACAGATTGGAAGCAGAGTGTTGGTTCGGAATCTGAATGAGAAGGGAGGACCTGGAAAACTCAGATCTTTTTGGGAAGATCAAGTGTATGTAGTCACACAGCGCAAGCATCCAGATAGCCCTGTGTATGAACTACAGCCGGAGAATGGGAAAGGTCGGGTTCGGGTCATGCATAGAAACCTCTTGCTGCCCTGTGACTTCTTACAGACAGAAAAGGAAACGATGCTACCAGCAGCTAAGACGAAACCCATCAGGAGAGACAATCATCCACATGAAGAGTCAGAATCAGAGGATGAGTTGGAAGATCTGGAGGGGGAGTATGTCATCAGGTCTGAGGTACAGAGTCTGGGGGACGAGGTGGGAAGCTCACTCAGAGCTGAGGCACCCCCGTTCTACCCCAATGATGAAGCGACAGAGATGGAGACACTGGAAGAGAGGGACATCTTTGACCAGCCGGAGCACAGAAGAGAGGGAATCAATGAAGACACAGACCCCACAGTCAGTGACGCCAACACGTCAGATGCAGACTGCGGAGTCCAGTCTCACGAAGAAGAAAGAGATGACTACAGATCGGCAACAACACGGCGGTATCCTTTAAGACAGAGAAAATTGAAACAGATGTTCACTTATGATCGAGTGGGACAGCCCACGTTGGTTGATGTTTCAAATTGATTGTGTTAATCGAGAATCCTGTTAGTAGTGAGTAGAAAAAAAGAAAAAATGTTAGTTCTTTAGTTCCAATTGTACTGATTCTTTCAGATTACCCATCAACATGGTACTACATTGTAAATATTACAGGGTAGTGTTAACATAGGTTGTGGGATGAGTATGCTTTACTCTCAGGGAAGATACGGACATCCTGGCTATGGACAGGGCAGCTGTGGACTGTCATCGTGCACAATGACACTCACAGCAACCTTATGACATTAACGGGAGACAGATGTCATAAACGGGACTGTTGCAGCAATGTATCTTGTGTTCATCTTCTATGGACTACTGACTCTTAACCTGATAACCTTGTTAATTCTGTGAGTTCTCATTTGATGTGTGGGTATCTGAATGCCCGGACGGCATTTTTTTTCATGGGGGTAGAGTGTAGGGATCTGGACACTTTGGGATCATTCTGGGCCTCCCCCATTGTGTTTTTTTTGTATTTCCTAATATCCTGTATGTTTGGTCACAGAGTCATGGCAAAACTGTATGTATAATTCCTGCATTCTGCAAATGTCATACCGAACACCCGCCACTAGGGCGGCACCAAAGGAACAGTAGGACGAGTGCTCTACACAGCCGCTGGATTAGAGCAGAGGCAGCCGGAGTAGCGTGCATGCCGAGTTCGCGCTGTTCATTTGAGTTTCGTGTGTGATTGCAGGTAAGCGAATCAGTCGCAGAGACACGTGTAGAGGAAAAAGGACAACCGATGAGCGTAGTGAAAAGTCATGTTCCCATGTATTATGAATGGATGGAACCTGTACTTAGAAAGTAAAGTGTTTTAATTATTGTATATAATGTGTTTTGTACAGGAGCGATTTGAGATTGAATCAGTATTAGACAGAAGGCCATGTATGTTAGTGTACCAAATATGTCTGTAAAAGTATGTTTTGTGAACAAGTTTGTGTAAGAGTGCTCTACACGGCCGCTGAATTAGAGCAGAGGCAGCCGGAGTAGCGTGCATGCCGAGTTCGCGCTGTTCATTTGAGTTTCGTGTGTGATTGCAGTTGTGCAATAAAGGAGTGAACGAACACAACCCTCTCCCGCACTGGTTATTAATTTAGCCAAGTGTGCTACAGAAGCTAGCCCTGAGCAAGCAAGTGATTGTCATTGTGAAAAACTGCAGTAAAAAACATGGAGCACACAATGAAATGCGTCCTCTGGATTTAACCAATCACCCTTAGTGAGTGTTGGGCAGCCATGAAAGGCTTCCTGTGAGCAGTGTGTGGGGACGGTACCTCGCAGTTTTACATTGGTGGTGAAACTAGACTGAATGTCTTCATACAGCTGTGAATTGCATCAAATGGTTGCTAATCATGCTGGGAACTCAAGCATGTCTAGAATACATTTCTTGATTAGGTGTCCAACAACAAACTTCAGAGTAAGGCCACACTGACTTTTGAACTCAAGTCATTGGATTCAGAGCAGTAACCATCGCTGCATGGAACCCCATGACGTTTTTACTTAATGAGGTGACTTACCATTTCACCAACAAAAAGACCAGCTCAGTAAGAAAATCCAAACCACAATCAGGCTTTTTCCATGAATTCAAGAAGAACAAGTATGTGAACGACTTTTGAACCTGCACAAGGAGATCTCATTGGTTTAAAAGACAGACTCCCTAAGCATGTAGACATCATAAACAAAGACGAGACAAAAAGTGCAACTGTTAAGTTTATGATTCTTTCAGAAAGGAGTTAATTTAAAGTTATTAGCGGCTGGTATAAACAAAGTAAGTGAATGATTCCAATAAGCATCAGTGGCTCATTTTAGTTAATGAAAAACTAGTTCCCTTTTCCGCTGCGAGCAGGGTTCAAACCTGCGCAGGGAGACCCCATTGGATTTCAAGTCCAACGCCTTAACCACTCGGCCATCGCAGCTTTTAAATCTGAAACAAGCAACTCTCTGAGCAGGTCTTGACATTGAACCAGGAGATCCTGTTGAAGTCACACACCTCATCCGATTGGGGACAACTCCTGGTGTTTCAATGACCGCCATTAACTTGGTGAAGAGGGCAGTTCCTACAAACGCTTCAAGCAGTGTTCAAGCATGTGAAAGAAGACAATTGATATTCAACACCTTAACCACTCGGCCATTGCAACTAAATAGTGCTCGTGATTGCTTCAAAATGCAAATAGCTTTTATATTAGTGAACTGGACATCCTGAATGTGAACTTTCAGTTCCATACAATGTCACTGTATGAGAGTAAAATGCTTAAAAAACATTATGAGCATTGTTAAAAACAGAAACTGTTGTTTTTTCCCTCATGACAATCGGCTCCAAACTGTATGCTGAGATTAAAAATTTAATGGAGAGTAAATTAAAAGAATTATTACTTTTAGATCAATTCATTAATGGTTCCAGTATAAGAAATTCAAAAGATTACAGGCGCGGTAGGTTCCACCGAGAGTTGAACTCGGACCACTGGATTCAAAGTCCAGAGTGCTAACCATTACACCATGGAACCGCAAGTAACCTCACTTTTCAGTTAACAATTGCATCAGATGGGCAATCCACACAAGTTTACAAGAAAGTTCTATAAAAGCATTTTTGGAAGAGGTTCATTTTAAATCAACAAGCATACAGGCAATGACAAGGACGGATTGGTAATTTATTTTATTTGCACACCACCATAAAAAGCAACATGTACTGGAGATTTGATCTTGAATTAATGGCAACATAACATTCTGGCAACATACAGTATGAATGAGTGGGTTACATAATTTGCTCAAGCTTGAAACTATGAGCGTGAACACGAGTTCTCACTGAGGGTTGAACTGTGATCACTGGATTTAGAGTGCTGATTGTTAAACGTTAAATCCATGAAACTGACAATATGCAACTTCTTACAGTTTTGAATTGCAAAACACATGCAATTCAATTTGAACAAACTGCTTCAGTAAAGGTCCCACCGAGATTTGAACTCGGATCGCTGGATTCAGAGTCCAGAGTGCTAACCATTACACCATGGAACCTACCCCTGAGCAAGCAAGTGATTGTCATTGTGATAAACTGCAGTAAAAAACATGGAGCACACAATGAAATGCGTCCTCTGGATTTAACCAATCACCCTTAGTGGGTGTTGGGCAGCCATGAAAGGCTTCCTGTGAGCAGTGTGTGGGGACGGTACCTCGCAGTTGTACGTTGGTGGTGAAACTAGACTGAATGTCTTCATACAGCTGTGAATTGCATCAAATGGTTGCTAATCATGCTGGGAACTCAAGCATGTCTAGAATACATTTCTTGATTAGGTGTCCAACAACAAACTTCAGAGTAAGGCCACACTGACTTTTGAACTCAAGTCATTGGATTCAGAGCGGTAACCATCGCTGCATGGAACCCCATGACGTTTTTACTTAATGAGGTGACTTAACATTTCACCAACAAAAAGACCAGCTCAGTAAGAAATCCAAACCACAATCAGGCTTTTTCCATGAATTCAAGAAGAACAAGTATGTGAACGACTTTTGAACCTGCACAAGGAGATCTCATTGGTTTAAAAGACAGACTCCCTAAGCACGTAGACATCATAAACAAAGACGAGACAAAAGTGCAACTGTTAAGTTTATGATTCTTTCAGAAAGGAGTTAATTTAAAGTTATTAGCGGCTGGTATAAACAAAGTAAGTGAATGATTCCAATAAGCATCAGTGGCTCATTTTAGTTAATGAAAAACTAGTTCCCTTTTCCGCTGCGAGCAGGGTTCGAACCTGCGCAGGGAGACCCCATTGGATTTCAAGTCCAACGCCTTAACCACTCGGCCATTGCAGGTTTTAAATCTGAAACAAGCAACTCTCTGAGCGGGTCTTGACATTGAACCAGGAGATCCTGTTGAAGTCACACACCTCATCCGATTGGGGACAACTCCTGGTGTTTCAATGACCGCCATTAACTTGGTGAAGAGGGCAGTTCCTACAAACGCTTCAAGCAGTGTTCAAGCATGTGAAAGAAGACAATTGATATTCAACACCTTAACCACTCGGCCATTGCAACTAAATAGTGCTCGTGATTGCTTCAAAATGCAAATAGCTTTTATATTAGTGAACTGGACATCCTGAATGTGAACTTTCAGTTCCATACAATGTCACTGTATGAGAGTAAAATGCTTAAAAAACATTATGAGCATTGTTAAAAACAGAAACTGTTGTTTTTTTCCCTCATGACAATCGGCTCCAAACTGTATGCTGAGATTAAAAATTTAATGGAGAGTAAATTAAAAGAATTATTACTTTTAGATCAATTCATTAATGGTTCCAGTATAAGAAATTCAAAAAATTACAGGCGAGGTAGGTTCCACCGAGAGTTGAACTCGGATCACTGGATTCAAAGTCCAGAGTGCTAACCATTACACCATGGAACCGCAAGTAACCTTGCTTTTCAGTTAACAATTGCATCAGATGGGCAATCCACACAAGTTTACAAGAAAGTTCTATAAAAGCATTTTTGGAAGAGGTTCATTTTAAATCAACAAGCATACAGGCAATGACAAGGACGGATTGGTAATTTATTTTATTTGCACACCACCATAAAAAGCAACATGTACTGGAGATTTGATCTTGAATTAATGGCAACATAACATTCTGGCAACATACAGTATGAATGAGTGGGTTACATAATTTGCTCAAGCTTGAAACTATGAGCGTGAACACGAGTTCTCACTGAGGGTTGAACTGTGATCACTGGATTTAGAGTGCTGATTGTTAAACGTTAAACCATGAAACTGACAATATGCAACTTCTTACAGTTTTGAATTGCAAAACACATGCAATTCAATTTGAACAAACTGCTTCAGTAAAGGTCCCACCGAGATTTGAACTCGGATCGCTGGATTCAGAGTCCAGAGTGCTAACCATTACACCATGGAACCTACCCCTGAGCAAGCAAGTGATTGTCATTGTGATAAACTGCAGTAAAAAACATGGAGCACACAATGAAATGCGTCCTCTGGATTTAACCAATCACCCTTAGTGGGTGTTGGGCAGCCATGAAAGGCTTCCTGTGAGCAGTGTGTGGGGACGGTACCTCGCAGTTGTACGTTGGTGGTGAAACTAGACTGAATGTCTTCATACAGCTGTGAATTGCATCAAATGGTTGCTAATCATGCTGGGAACTCAAGCATGTCTAGAATACATTTCTTGATTAGGTGTCCAACAACAAACTTCAGAGTAAGGCCACACTGACTTTTGAACTCAAGTCATTGGATTCAGAGCGGTAACCATCGCTGCATGGAACCCCATGACGTTTTTACTTAATGAGGTGACTTACCATTTCACCAACAAAAAGACCAGCTCAGTAAGAAATTCCAAACCACAATCAGGCTTTTTCCATGAATTCAAGAAGAACAAGTATGTGAACGACTTTTGAACCTGCACAAGGAGATCTCATTGGTTTAAAAGACAGACTCCCTAAGCACGTAGACATCATAAACAAAGACAAGACAAAAGTGCAACTGTTAAGTTTATGATTCTTTCAGAAAGGAGTTAATTTAAAGTTATTAGCGGCTGGTACATACAAAGTAAGTGAATGATTCCAATAAGCATCAGTGGCTCATTTTAGTTAATAAAAAACTAGTTCCCTTTGCCGCTGCGAGCAGGGTTCGAACCTGCGCAGGGAGACCCCATTGGATTTCAAGTCCAACGCCTTAACCACTCGGCCATCGCAGCTTTTAAATCTGAAACAAGCAACTCTCTGAGCAGGTCTTGACATTGAACCAGGAGATCCTGTTGAAGTCACACACCTCATCCGATTGGGGACAACTCCTGGTGTTACAATGACCGCCATTAATTTGGTGAAGAGGGCAGTTCCTACAAACGCTTCAAGCAGTGTTCAAGCATGTGAAAGAAGACAATTGATATTCAACACCTTAACCACTCGGCCATTGCAACTAAATAGTGCTCGTGATTGCTTCAAAATGCAAATAGCTTTTATATTAGTGAACTGGACATCCTGAATGTGAACTTTCAGTTCCATACAATGTCACTGTATGAGAGTAAAATGCTTAAAAAACATTATGAGCATTGTTAAAAACAGAAACTGTTGTTTTTTCCCTCATGACAATCGGCTCCAAACTGTATGCTGAGATTAAAAATTTAATGGAGAGTAAATTAAAAGAATTATTACTTTTAGATCAATTCATTAATGGTTCCAGTATAAGAAATTCAAAAGATTACAGGCGAGGTAGGTTCCACCGAGAGTTGAACTCGGATCACTGGATTCAAAGTCCAGAGTGCTAACCATTACACCATGGAACCGCAAGTAACCTCACTTTTCAGTTAACAATTGCATCAGATGGGCAATCCACACAAGTTTACAAGAAAGTTCTATAAAAGCATTTTTGGAAGAGGTTCATTTTAAATCAACAAGCATACAGGCAATGACAAGGACGGATTGGTAATTTATTTTATTTGCACACCACCATAAAAAGCAACATGTACTGGAGATTTGATCTTGAATTAATGGCAACATAACATTCTGGCAACATACAGTATGAATGAGTGGGTTACATAATTTGCTCAAGCTTGAAACTATGAGCGTGAACACGAGTTCTCACTGAGGGTTGAACTGTGATCACTGGATTTAGAGTGCTGATTGTTAAACGTTAAACCATGAAACTGACAATAAGCAACTTCTTACAGTTTTGAATTGCAAAACACATGCAATTCAATTTGAACAAACTGCTTCAGTAAAGGTCCCACCGAGATTTGAACTCGGATCGCTGGATTCAGAGTCCAGAGTGCTAACCATTACACCATGGAACCTACCCCTGAGCAAGCAAGTGATTGTCATTGTGATAAACTGCAGTAAAAAACATGGAGCACACAATGAAATGCGTCCTCTGGATTTAACCAATCACCCTTAGTGGGTGTTGGGCAGCCATGAAAGGCTTCCTGTGAGCAGTGTGTGGGGACGGTACCTCGCAGTTGTACATTGGTGGTGAAACTAGACTGAATGTCTTCATACAGCTGTGAATTGCATCAAATGGTTGCTAATCATGCTGGGAACTCAAGCATGTCTAGAATACATTTCTTGATTAGGTGTCCAACAACAAACTTCAGAGTAAGGCCACACTGACTTTTGAACTCAAGTCATTGGATTCAGAGCGGTAACCATCGCTGCATGGAACCCCATGACGTTTTTACTTAATGAGGTGACTTACCATTTCACCAACAAAAAGACCAGCTCAGTAAGAAATTCCAAACCACAATCAGGCTTTTTCCATGAATTCAAGAAGAACAAGTATGTGAACGACTTTTGAACCTGCACAAGGAGATCTCATTGGTTTAAAAGACAGACTCCCTAAGCACGTAGACATCATAAACAAAGACAAGACAAAAGTGCAACTGTTTAGTTATTGATTCTTTCAGAAAGGAGTTAAATTCAAGTTGTTAGCGGCTGGTACATACAAAGTAAGTGAATGATTCCAATAAGCATCAGTGGCTCATTTTAGTTAATGAAAAACTAGTTCCCTTTGCCGCTGCGAGCAGGGTTCGAACCTGCGCAGGGAGACCCCATTGGATTTCAAGTCCAACGCCTTAACCACTCGGCCATCGCAGCTTTTAAATCTGAAACAAGCAACTCTCTGAGCAGGTCTTGACATTGAACCAGGAGATCCTGTTGAAGTCACACACCTCATCCGATTGGGGACAACTCCTGGTGTTACAATGACCGCCATTAATTTGGTGAAGAGGGCAGTTCCTACAAACGCTTCAAGCAGTGTTCAAGCATGTGAAAGAAGACAATTGATATTCAACACCTTAACCACTCGGCCATTGCAACTAAATAGTGCTCGTGATTGCTTCAAAATGCAAATAGCTTTTATATTAGTGAACTGGACATCCTGAATGTGAACTTTCAGTTCCATACAATGTCACTGTATGAGAGTAAAATGCTTAAAAAACATTATGAGCATTGTTAAAAACAGAAACTGTTGTTTTTTCCCTCATGACAATCGGCTCCAAACTGTATGCTGAGATTAAAAATTTAATGGAGAGTAAATTAAAAGAATTATTACTTTTAGATCAATTCATTAATGGTTCCAGTATAAGAAATTCAAAAGATTACAGGCGAGGTAGGTTCCACCGAGAGTTGAACTCGGATCACTGGATTCAAAGTCCAGAGTGCTAACCATTACACCATGGAACCGCAAGTAACCTCACTTTTCAGTTAACAATTGCATTAGATGGGCAATCCACACAAGTTTACAAGAAAGTTCTATAAAAGCATTTTTGGAAGAGGTTCATTTTAAATCAACAAGCATACAGGCAATGACAAGGACGGATTGGTAATTTATTTTATTTGCACACCACCATAAAAAGCAACATGTACTGGAGATTTGATCTTGAATTAATGGCAACATAACATTCTGGCAACATACAGTATGAATGAGTGGGTTACATAATTTGCTCAAGCTTGAAACTATGAGCGTGAACACGAGTTCTCACTGAGGGTTGAACTGTGATCACTGGATTTAGAGTGCTGATTGTTAAACGCTAAACCATGAAACTGACAATAAGCAACTTCTTACAGTTTTGAATTGCAAAACACATGCAATTCAATTTGAACAAACTGCTTCAGTAAAGGTCCCACCGAGATTTGAACTCGGATCGCTGGATTCAGAGTCCAGAGCGCTAACCATTACACCATGGAACCTACCCCTGAGCAAGCACGTGATTGTCATTGTGATAAACTGCAGTAAAAAACATGGAGCACACAATGAAATGCGTCCTCTGGATTTAACCAATCACCCTTAGTGGGTGTTGGGCAGCCATGAAAGGCTTCCTGTGAGCAGTGTGTGGGGACGGTACCTCGCAGTTGTACATTGGTGGTGAAACTAGACTGAATGTCTTCATACAGCTGTGAATTGCATCAAATGGTTGCTAATCATGCTGGGAACTCAAGCATGTCTAGAATACATTTCTTGATTAGGTGTCCAACAACAAACTTCAGAGTAAGGCCACACTGACTTTTGAACTCAAGTCATTGGATTCAGAGCGGTAACCATCGCTGCATGGAACCCCATGACGTTTTTACTTAATGAGGTGACTTACCATTTCACCAACAAAAAGACCAGCTCAGTAAGAAATCCAAACCACAATCAGGCTTTTTCCATGAATTCAAGAAGAACAAGTATGTGAACGACTTTTGAACCTGCACAAGGAGATCTCATTGGTTTAAAAGACAGACTCCCTAAGCACGTAGACATCATAAACAAAGACAAGACAAAAGTGCAACTGTTTAGTTATTGATTCTTTCAGAAAGGAGTTAAATTCAAGTTGTTAGCGGCTGGTACATACAAAGTAAGTGAATGATTCCAATAAGCATCAGTGGCTCATTTTAGTTAATGAAAAACTAGTTCCCTTTGCCGCTGCGAGCAGGGTTCGAACCTGCGCAGGGAGACCCCATTGGATTTCAAGTCCAACGCCTTAACCACTCGGCCATCGCAGCTTTTAAATCTGAAACAAGCAACTCTCTGAGCAGGTCTTGACATTGAACCAGGAGATCCTGTTGAAGTCACACACCTCATCCGATTGGGGACAACTCCTGGTGTTACAATGACCGCCATTAATTTGGTGAAGAGGGCAGTTCCTACAAACGCTTCAAGCAGTGTTCAAGCATGTGAAAGAAGACAATTGATATTCAACACCTTAACCACTCGGCCATTGCAACTAAATAGTGCTCGTGATTGCTTCAAATGCAAATAGCTTTTATATTAGTGAACTGGACATCCTGAATGTGAACTTTCAGTTCCATACAATGTCACTGTATGAGAGTAAAATGCTTAAAAAACATTATGAGCATTGTTAAAAACAGAAACTGTTGTTTTTTCCCTCATGACAATCGGCTCCAAACTGTATGCTGAGATTAAAAATTTAATGGAGAGTAAATTAAAAGAATTATTACTTTTAGATCAATTCATTAATGGTTCCAGTATAAGAAATTCAAAAGATTACAGGCGAGGTAGGTTCCACCGAGAGTTGAACTCGGATCACTGGATTCAAAGTCCAGAGTGCTAACCATTACACCATGGAACCGCAAGTAACCTCACTTTTCAGTTAACAATTGCATCAGATGGGCAATCCACACAAGTTTACAAGAAAGTTCTATAAAAGCATTTTTGGAAGAGGTTCATTTTAAATCAACAAGCATACAGGCAATGACAAGGACGGATTGGTTATTTATTTTATTTGCACACCACCATAAAAAGCAACATGTACTGGAGATTTGATCTTGAATTAATGGCAACATAACATTCTGGCAACATACAGTATGAATGAGTGGGTTACATAATTTGCTCAAGCTTGAAACTATGAGCGTGAACACGAGTTCTCACTGAGGGTTGAACTGTGATCACTGGATTTAGAGTGCTGATTGTTAAACGTTTAAACCATGAAAACTGACAATATGCAACTTCTTACAGTTTTGAATTGCAAAACACATGCAATTCAATTTGAACAAACTGCTTCAGTAAAGGTCCCACCGAGATTTGAACTCGGATCGCTGGATTCAGAGTCCAGAGTGCTAACCATTACACCATGGAACCTACCCCTGAGCAAGCAAGTGATTGTCATTGTGATAAACTGCAGTAAAAAACATGGAGCACACAATGAAATGCGTCCTCTGGATTTAACCAATAACCCTTAGTGGGTGTTGGGCAGCCATGAAAGGCTTCCTGTGAGCAGTGTGTGGGGACGGTACCTCGCAGTTGTACATTGGTGGTGAAACTAGACTGAATGTCTTCATACAGCTGTGAATTGCATCAAATGGTTGCTAATCATGCTGGGAACTCAAGCATGTCTAGAATACATTTCTTGATTAGGTGTCCAACAACAAACTTCAGAGTAAGGCCACACTGACTTTTGAACTCAAGTCATTGGATTCAGAGCGGTAACCATCGCTGCATGGAACCCCATGACGTTTTTACTTAATGAGGTGACTTACCATTTCACCAACAAAAAGACCAGCTCAGTAAGAAAATCCAAACCACAATCAGGCTTTTTCCATGAATTCAAGAAGAACAAGTATGTGAACGACTTTTGAACCTGCACAAGGAGATCTCATTGGTTTAAAAGACAGACTCCCTAAGCACGTAGACATCATAAACAAAGACAAGACAAAAGTGCAACTGTTTAGTTATTGATTCTTTCAGAAAGGAGTTAAATTCAAGTTGTTAGCGGCTGGTACATACAAAGTAAGTGAATGATTCCAATAAGCATCAGTGGCTCATTTAGTTAATGAAAAACTAGTTCCCTTTGCCGCTGCGAGCAGGGTTCGAACCTGCGCAGGGAGACCCATTGGATTTCAAGTCCAACGCCTTAACCACTCGGCCATTCGCAGCTTTTAAATCTGAAACAAGCAACTCTCTGAGCAGGTCTTGACATTGAACCAGGAGATCCTGTTGAAGTCACACACCTCATCCGATTGGGGACAACTCCTGGTGTTACAATGACCGCCATTAATTTGGTGAAGAGGGCAGTTCCTACAAACGCTTCAAAGCAGTGTTCAAGCATGTGAAAGAAGACAATTGATATTCAACACCTTAACCACTCGCCATTGCAACTAAATAGTGCTCG
>NW_021629991.1:0-32321 GCF_900700375.1 Denticeps clupeoides
TTAAAAAAAACAAAAGTCAGAAGTAAAAAAAGTTGAAAAACTGACAAAACTGTTTTTGACAGTTTTTTTTCGACTGTCATTTTTTTTACTTTTTCTCTTCTGACTTTTGTCATTTTTTGTCATTTTTTTAACCTTTTTACTTCGGACTTTTTTTTTTTTTCGACTTTGTAGATTTTTGAGCATTTTACAATTCCAACTTTGTTGAATAAGTGGAAAAAATGACAAAGTTAAAAAAAAAACAAGTCAGAAGTGAAAAAGGGAAATAACTGACAAAACTGATTTAAAAAACAACAAAATTCAGAAGTAAAAAAAAAGTGGAAAAACTGACAAAACTGACATGTTTTTTTTCGACTTTGTCATTTTTTTCACTTTTCTCTTCTGACTTTGTCATTTTTTGTCATTTTTTTTACTTTTTTACTTTCGGACTTTTGTTTTTTTTTTTCGACTTTGTAGATTTTTGAGCATTTTACAATTCCAACTTAGTTGAAAAAGTGGAAAAAACGACAAAGTTAAAAAAAAACAAGTCAGAAGTGAAAAGGGAAATACTGACAAAACTGATTTAAAAACACAAAAGTCAGAAGTAAAAAAAGTGGTAAAACTGACAAAACATGACGTTTTTTTTTTCGACTGTCATTTTTTTACTTTTTCTCTTCTGACTTTTGTCATTTTTTGTCATTTTTTTAAACCTTTTTAATTCGGACTTTTTTTTTTTTTTTCGACTTTGTAGATTTTTGAGCATTTTACAATTCCAACTTAGTTGAATAAGTGGAAAAAATGACAAAGTTAAAAAAAAAACAAGTCAGAAGTGAAAAAGGGAAATAACTGACAAAACTGATTTAAAAAACAACAAAAGTCAGAAGTAAAAAAAGTTGAAAAACTGACAAAACTGACATGTTTTTTTTCGACTTTGTCATTTTTTTACTTTTTCTCTTCTGACTTTTGTCATTTTTTGTCATTTTTTTAACCTTTTTACTTCGGACTTTTTTTTTTTTTTTCGACTTTGTAGATTTTTGAGCATTTTACAATTCCAACTTAGTTGAATAAGTGGAAAAAATGACAAAGTTAAAAAAAAAACAAGTCAGAAGTGAAAAAGGGAAATAACTGACAAAACTGATTTAAAAAACAACAAAAGTCAGAAGTAAAAAAAGTGGAAAAACTGACAAAACTGACATGTTTTTTTTCGACTTTGTCATTTTTTTCACTTTTTCTCTTCTGACTTTTGTCATTTTTTGTCATTTTTTTAACCTTTTTACTTCGGACTTTTTTTTTTTTTTTCGACTTTGTAGATTTTTGAGCATTTTACAATTCCAACTTAGTTGAATAAGTGGAAAAATTGACAAAGTTAAAAAAAAAACAAGTCAGAAGTGAAAAAGGGAAATAACTGACAAAACTGATTTAAAAAACAACAAAAGTCAGAAGTAAAAAAAGTGGAAAAACTGACAAAATTGACATGTTTTTTTTCGACTTTGTCATTTTTTTCACTTTTTCTCTTCTGACTTTTGTCATTTTTTGTCATTTTTTTAACCTTTTTACTTCGGACTTTTTTTTTTTTTCGACTTGTAGATTTTTGAGCATTTTACAATTCCAACTTAGTTGAATAAGTGGAAAAAATTACAAAGTTAAAAAAAAAACAAGTCAGAAGTGAAAAAGGGAAATAACTGACAAAACTGATTTAAAAAACAACAAAAGTCAGAAGTAAAAAAAGTGGAAAAACTGACAAAACTGACATGTTTTTTTTCGACTTTGTCATTTTTTTCACTTTTTCTCTTCTGACTTTTGTCATTTTTGTCATTTTTTTTACATTTTTACTTCGGACTTTTTTTTTTTTTTCGACTTTGTAGATTTTTGAGCATTTTACAATTCCAACTTAGTTGAATAAGTGGAAAAAATGACAAAGTTAAAAAAAAAACAAGTCAGAAGTGAAAAAGGGAAATAACTGACAAAACTGATTTAAAAAACAACAAAAGTCAGAAGTAAAAAAAGTGGAAAAACTGACAAAACTGACATGTTTTTTTTCGACTTTGTCATTTTTTTCACTTTTTCTCTTCTGACTTTTGTCATTTTTTGTCATTTTTTTTACTTTTTACTTCGGACTTTTGTTTTTTTTTTTCGACTTTGTAGATTTTTGAGCATTTTACAATTCCAACTTGTTGAATAAAGTGGAAAAAACGACAAAGTTAAAAAAAAACAAGTCAGAAGTGAAAAAGGGAAATAACTGACAAAACTGATTTAAAAAACAACAAAAGTCAGAAGTAAAAAAAGTGGAAAAACTGACAAAACTGACATGTTTTTTTTCGACTTGTCATTTTTTTACTTTTTCTCTTCTGACTTTTGTCATTTTTTGTCATTTTTTTAACCTTTTTACTTCGGACTTTTTTTTTTTTTTTTCGACTTTTTAGATTTTTGAGCATTTTACAATTCCAACTTAGTTGAATAAGTGGAAAAAATGACAAAGTTAAAAAAAAAACAAGTCAGAAGTGAAAAAGGGAAATAACTGACAAAAACTGATTTAAAAAACAACAAAAGTCAGAAGTAAAAAAAGTTGAAAAACTGACAAAACTGACATGTTTTTTTTCGACTTTGTCATTTTTTTTACTTTTTCTCTTCTGACTTTTGTCATTTTTTGTCATTTTTTTAACCTTTTTACTTCGGACTTTTTTTTTTTTTTTCGACTTTGTAGATTTTTGAGCATTTTACAATTCCAACTTAGTTGAATAAGTGGAAAAAATGACAAAGTTAAAAAAAAAACAAGTCAGAAGTGAAAAAGGGAAATAACTGACAAAACTGATTTAAAAAACAACAAAAGTCAGAAGTAAAAAAAGTGGAAAAACTGACAAAACTGACATGTTTTTTTTCGACTGTCATTTTTTTACTTTTTCTCTTCTGACTTTTGTCATTTTTTGTCATTTTTTTTAACCTTTTTACTTCGGACTTTTTTTTTTTTTTTCGACT
This sequence comes from Denticeps clupeoides, assembly GCF_900700375.1. Taxonomy (NCBI): domain Eukaryota; kingdom Metazoa; phylum Chordata; class Actinopteri; order Clupeiformes; family Denticipitidae; genus Denticeps; species Denticeps clupeoides. The sequence continues at coordinate 2,953 of NW_021629991.1, forward strand.
TTGTAGATTTTTGAGCATTTTACAATTCCAACTTAGTTGAATAAGTGGAAAAAATGACAAAGTTAAAAAAAAAACAAGTCAGAAGTGAAAAAGGGAAATAACTGACAAAACTGATTTAAAAAACAACAAAAGTCAGAAGTAAAAAAAGTTGAAAAACTGACAAAACTGACATGTTTTTTTTTCGACTTTGTCATTTTTTTTACTTTTTCTCTTCTGACTTTTGTCATTTTTTGTCATTTTTTTAACCTTTTTACTTCGGACTTTTTTTTTTTTTTTCGACTTTGTAGATTTTTGAGCATTTTACAATTCCAACTTAGTTGAATAAGTGGAAAAAATGACAAAGTTAAAAAAAAACAAGTCAGAAGTGAAAAAGGGAAATAACTGACAAAACTGATTTAAAAAACAACAAAAGTCAGAAGTAAAAAAAGTGGAAAAACTGACAAAACTGACATGTTTTTTTTCGACTGTCATTTTTTTACTTTTTCTCTTCTGACTTTTGTCATTTTTTGTCATTTTTTTAACCTTTTTACTTCGGACTTTTTTTTTTTTTTCGACTTTGTAGATTTTTGAGCATTTTACAATTCCAACTTAGTTGAATAAGTGGAAAAAATGACAAAGTTAAAAAAAAAACAAGTCAGAAGTGAAAAAGGGAAATAACTGACAAAACTGATTTAAAAAACAACAAAAGTCAGAAGTAAAAAAAGTGGAAAAACTGACAAAACTGACATGTTTTTTTTCGACTTTGTCATTTTTTTCACTTTTTCTCTTCTGACTTTTGTCATTTTTGTCATTTTTTTAACCTTTTTACTTCGGACTTTTTTTTTTTTTCGACTTTGTAGATTTTTGAGCATTTTACAATTCCAACTTAGTTGAATAAGTGGAAAAAATGACAAAGTTAAAAAAAAACAAGTCAGAAGTGAAAAAGGGAAATAACTGACAAAACTGATTTAAAAAACAACAAAAGTCAGAAGTAAAAAAAGTGGAAAAACTGACAAAACTGACATGTTTTTTTTCGACTTTGTCATTTTTTTCACTTTTTCTCTTCTGACTTTTGTCATTTTTTGTCATTTTTTTAACCTTTTTACTTCGGACTTTTTTTTTTTTTTTTCGACTTTGTAGATTTTTGAGCATTTTACAATTCCAACTTAGTTGAAAAAGTGGAAAAAAACGACAAAGTTAAAAAAAAAACAAGTCAGAAGTGAAAAAGGGAAATAACTGACAAAACTGATTTAAAAAACAACAAAAGTCAGAAGTAAAAAAAGTGGAAAAACTGACAAAACTTGACATGTTTTTTTTCGACTGTCATTTTTTTTACTTTTTCTCTTCTGACTTTTGTCATTTTTTGTCATTTTTTTAACCTTTTTACTTCGGACTTTTTTTTTTTTTTCGACTTGTAGATTTTTGAGCATTTTACAATTCCAACTTAGTTGAATAAGTGGAAAAAATGACAAAGTTAAAAAAAAAACAAGTCAGAAGTGTAAAAGGGAAATAACTGACAAAACTGATTTAAAAAACAACAAAAGTCAGAAGTAAAAAAAGTGGAAAAACTGACAAAACTGACATGTTTTTTTTCGACTTTGTCATTTTTTTCACTTTTTCACTTCTGACTTTTGTCATTTTTTGTATTTTTTTAACCTTTTTACTTCGGACTTTTTTTTTTTTTTCGACTTTGTAGATTTTTGAGCATTTTACAATCCAACTTAGTTGAATAAGTGGAAAAAATGACAAAGTTAAAAAAAAAAGAAGTCAGAAGTGAAAAAGGGAAATAACTGACAAAACTGATTTAAAAAACAACAAAAGTCAGAAGTAAAAAAAGTGGAAAAACTGACAAAATTGACATGTTTTTTTTCGACTGTCATTTTTTTTACTTTTTCTCTTCTGACTTTTGTCATTTTTTGTCATTTTTTTAACCTTTTTACTTCGGACTTTTTTTTTTTTTTCGACTTTGTAGATTTTTGAGCATTTTACAATTCCAACTTTAGTTGAATAAGTGGAAAAAATGACAAAGTTAAAAAAAAACAAGTCAGAAGTGAAAAAGGGAAATAACTGACAAAACTGATTTAAAAAACAACAAAAGTCAGAAGTAAAAAAAGTGGAAAAACTGACAAAACTGACATGTTTTTTTTCGACTTTGTCATTTTTTTCACTTTTTCTCTTCTGACTTTTGTCATTTTTTGTCATTTTTTTTACTTTTTTACTTCGGACTTTTGTTTTTTTTTTTTCGACTTTGTAGATTTTTGAGCATTTTACAATTCCAACTTAGTTGAAAAAAGTGGAAAAAACGACAAAGTTAAAAAAAAACAAGTCAGAAGTGAAAAAGGGAAATAACTGACAAAACTGATTTAAAAAACAACAAAAGTCAGAAGTAAAAAAAGTGGAAAAACTGACAAAACTGACATGTTTTTTTTGACTGTCATTTTTTTTACTTTTTCTCTTCTGACTTTTGTCATTTTTTGTCATTTTTTTAACCTTTTTACTTCGGACTTTTTTTTTTTTTTTTCGACTTTGTAGATTTTTGAGCATTTTACAATTCCAACTTAGTTGAATAAGTGGAAAAAATGACAAAGTTAAAAAAAAAACAAGTCAGAAGTGAAAAAGGGAAATAACTGACAAAACTGATTTAAAAACAACAAAAGTCAGAAGTAAAAAAAGTTGAAAAACTGACAAAACTGACATGTTTTTTTTCGACTTTGTCATTTTTTTTACTTTTTCTCTTCTGACTTTTGTCATTTTTTGTCATTTTTTTAACCTTTTTACTTCGGACTTTTTTTTTTTTTTCGACTTTGTAGATTTTTGAGTATTTTACAATTCCAACTTAGTTGAATAAGTGGAAAAAATGACAAAGTTAAAAAAAAACAAGTCAGAAGTGAAAAAGGGAAATAACTGACAAAACTGATTTAAAAAACAACAAAAGTCAGAAGTAAAAAAAGTGGAAAAACTGACAAAACTGACATGTTTTTTTTCGACTTTGTCATTTTTTTCACTTTTTCTCTTCTGACTTTTGTCATTTTTTGTCATTTTTTTAACCTTTTTACTTCGGACTTTTTTTTTTTTTTCGACTTTGTAGATTTTTGAGCATTTTACAATTCCAACTTAGTTGAAAAAAGTGGAAAAATACGATAAAGTTAAAAAAAAAACAAGTCAGAAGTGAAAAAGGGAAATAACTGACAAAACTGATTTAAAAAACAACAAAAGTCAGAAGTAAAAAAAGTGGAAAAACTGACAAAACTGACATGTTTTTTTTCGACTGTCATTTTTTTTACTTTTTCTCTTCTGACTTTTGTCATTTTTTGTCATTTTTTTAACCTTTTTACTTCGGACTTTTTTTTTTTTTCGACTGTAGATTTTTGAGCATTTTACAATTCCAACTTAGTTGAATAAGTGGAAAAAATTACAAAGTTAAAAAAAAAACAAGTCAGAAGTGAAAAAGGGAAATAACTGACAAAACTGATTTAAAAAACAACAAAAGTCAGAAGTAAAAAAAGTGGAAAAACTGACAAAACTGACATGTTTTTTTTCGACTTTGTCATTTTTTTCACTTTTTCACTTCTGACTTTTGTCATTTTTTTTTACATTTTTACTTCGGACTTTTTTTTTTTTTTTCGACTTTGTAGATTTTTGAGCATTTTACAATTCCAACTTAGTTGAATAAGTGGAAAAAATGACAAAGTTAAAAAAAAAACAAGTCAGAAGTGTAAAAGGGAAATAACTGACAAAACTGATTTAAAAAACAACAAAAGTCAGAAGTAAAAAAAGTGGAAAAACTGACAAAACTAACATGTTTTTTTTCGACTTTGTCATTTTTTTCACTTTTTCACTTCTGACTTTTGTCATTTTTTGTCATTTTTTTTACATTTTTACTTCGGACTTTTTTTTTTTTTTTTCGACTTTGTAGATTTTTGAGCATTTTACAATTCCAACTTAGTTGAATAAGTGGAAAAAATGACAAAGTTAAAAAAAAACAAGTCAGAAGTGAAAAAGGGAAATAACTGACAAAACTGATTTAAAAAACAACAAAAGTCAGAAGTAAAAAAAGTTGAAAAACTGACAAAACTGACATGTTTTTTTTCGACTTTGTCATTTTTTTTACTTTTTCTCTTCTGACTTTTGTCATTTTTTGTCATTTTTTTAACCTTTTTACTTCGGACTTTTTTTTTTTTTTCGACTTTGTAGATTTTTGAGCATTTTACAAATCCAACTTTGTTGAATAAGTGGAAAAAATGACAAAGTTAAAAAAAAACGAGTCAGAAGTGAAAAAGGGAAATAACTGACAAAACTGATTTAAAAAACAACAAAAGTCAGAAGTAAAAAAAGTGGAAAAACTGACAAAATTGACATGTTTTTTTTCGACTGCCATTTTTTTTACTTTTTCTCTTCTGACTTTTGTCATTTTTTGTCATTTTTTTAACCTTTTTACTTCGGACTTTTTTTTTTTTTTCGACTGTAGATTTTTGAGCATTTTACAATTCCAACTTAGTTGAATAAGTGGAAAAAATTACAAAGTTAAAAAAAAAACAAGTCAGAAGTGAAAAAGGGAAATAACTGACAAAACTGATTTAAAAAACAACAAAAGTCAGAAGTAAAAAAAGTTGAAAAACTGACAAAACTGACATGTTTTTTTTCGACTTTGTCATTTTTTTCACTTTTTCACTTCTGACTTTTGTCATTTTTTGTCATTTTTTTTACATTTTTACTTCGGACTTTTTTTTTTTTTTTCGACTTTGTAGATTTTTGAGCATTTTACAATTCCAACTTAGTTGAATAAGTGGAAAAAATGACAAAGTTAAAAAAAAACAAGTCAGAAGTGTAAAAGGGAAATAATTGACAAAACTGATTTAAAAAACAACAAAAGTCAGAAGTAAAAAAAGTGGAAAAACTGACAAAACTGACATGTTTTTTTTCGACTTTGTCATTTTTTTCACTTTTTCTCTTCTGACTTTTGTCATTTTTTGTCATTTTTTTTACTTTTTTACTTCGGACTTTTGTTTTTTTTTTTTCGACTTTGTAGATTTTTGAGCATTTTACAATTCCAACTTTGTTGAAAAAAGTGGAAAAAACGACAAAGTTAAAAAAAAACAAGTCAGAAGTGAAAAAGGGAAATAACTGACAAAACTGATTTAAAAAACAACAAAAGTCAGAAGTAAAAAAAGTGGAAAAACTGACAAAACTGACATGTTTTTTTTCGACTGTCATTTTTTTTACTTTTTCTCTTCTAACTTTTGTCATTTTTTGTCATTTTTTTTAACCTTTTTACTTCGGACTTTTTTTTTTTTTTTTCGACTTTGTAGATTTTTGAGCATTTTACAATTCCAACTTAGTTGAATAAGTGGAAAAAATGACAAAGTTAAAAAAAAAACAAGTCAGAAGTGAAAAAGGGAAATAACTGACAAAACTGATTTAAAAAACAACAAAAGTCAGAAGTAAAAAAAGTTGAAAAACTGACAAAACTGACATGTTTTTTTTCGACTTTGTCTTTTTTTTACTTTTTCTCTTCTGACTTTTGTCATTTTTTGTCATTTTTTTAACCTTTTTACTTCGGACTTTTTTTTTTTTTTTCGACTTTGTAGATTTTTGAGCATTTTACAATTCCAACTTAGTTGAATAAGTGGAAAAAATGACAAAGTTAAAAAAAAACAAGTCAGAAGTGAAAAAGGGAAATAACTGACAAAACTGATTTAAAAAACAACAAAAGTCAGAAGTAAAAAAAGTGGAAAAACTGACAAAACTGACATGTTTTTTTTCGACTTTGTCATTTTTTTCACTTTTTCTCTTCTGACTTTTGTCATTTTTTGTCATTTTCTTAACCTTTTTACTTCGGACTTTTTTTTTTTTTTCGACTTTGTAGATTTTTGAGCATTTTACAATTCCAACTTAGTTGAAAAAAGTGGAAAAATACGACAAAGTTAAAAAAAAACAAGTCAGAAGTGAAAAAGGGAAATAACTGACAAAACTGATTTAAAAAACAACAAAAGTCAGAAGTAAAAAAAGTGGAAAAACTGACAAAACTGACATGTTTTTTTTTCGACTTTGTCATTTTTTTCACTTTTTCACTTCTGACTTTTGTCATTTTTTGTCATTTTTTTTACATTTTTACTTCGGACTTTTTTTTTTTTTTTTCGACTTTGTAGATTTTTGAGCATTTTACAATTCCAACTTAGTTGAATAAGTGGAAAAAATGACAAAGTTAAAAAAAAACAAGTCAGAAGTGAAAAAGGGAAATAACTGACAAAACTGATTTAAAAAACAACAAAAGTCAGAAGTAAAAAAAGTTGAAAAACTGACAAAACTGACATGTTTTTTTTCGACTTTGTCATTTTTTTTACTTTTTCTCTTCTGACTTTTGTCATTTTTTGTCATTTTTTTAACCTTTTTACTTCGGACTTTTTTTTTTTTTTTCGACTTTGTAGATTTTTGAGCATTTTACAAATCCAACTTTGTTGAATAAGTGGAAAAAATGACAAAGTTAAAAAAAAACGAGTCAGAAGTGTGTTACGTCCTCTGACGTATTTATTTTAGGTTTATTGTATTGTAAACATGAAACGTCATGTTACAGTATGTTGTGTTTCTCTCTCATCTTTTTCCCTTTTTTCTTCCTCTCGTCTACCACACTGCCGGCTTGGTGGAGCTCAGCTGTGCCTAATTGCACCAATCACCGCTGGATCCACATTGGCTAATGAGGGGAGCTCTGTGGAGTTAAAGGCTGCAGACACCTGAAGGACGGGGGGAGGGTGTTTTGTGAACAGGCAGAGTAGAGCAGAGCAGCTTAGGAGAAGGTGCCCTCCTGCTTTCTGACCCGCTCACTAGAGAAGATTGTGTTTTCTCCTGCCTTAGACATTAGCTTGTGTGCTATTGCTTGTGTTATGTGTTAGCTTGTTATTTGTGCTAAGGTGCTAACTTCAACTTCACCCGTTGTCCGCTTATTAGTCATTACTACAACCCCATTCCTACTCTTTTCCGAAACTTGAGTTCTTTGTTTTTGTTTACTTAATTATTTTAAGAAGGAGCAGTAGGGAGGAGGACGCCATTTACTTTTGGTCATCTTTTCTCATGTGTTGAGTTAGTAAGGGAGCCAGGTAAGACTTCTGTCGTTTATTTGATATTTTCTTTTGTGAGGTTACCTGAGTTTCTTTAACACTAAGTTAGAACTGTTATGTTTGTTATTTTGGCCTTGTTCCCTCCTGAAGTTTGTTTTGCTCCCTGTTTTGGATATTTGAGTTTGTAAATAAAATCTTTTTGTTTGGCATTTAAAAATAGTGTGATCTTTTCGGAGTGTTGGGACAGGGGAAATGCCAATTAGACATTGTATTCAGGTTCGTAGATAAAAAGCTGCTATCTTAATTCGTTTTGTTACTTCTCTTCCACCCCTAGACACGAGGAGAACGTAACAATTGGGGGCTCGTCCATCCGTTTGGTTACTTGTGTATGTTAAAGTCATCACATTTGTTTCCTGTATTGCTGAAGTATAAAGTTTGTGTGGATGCTTTAGTCTTTGGTAGGGGAGGGGTCATATTAGTGGAAATATGGACTTTGATTTATTGAAGTTTACCTTATCTCCTTCTTTGGAGGAGTTTAATAACTGTAGAAAGGTGGATCTTATTTTGATAGCAGATTTTTATAATATCGCTGTTTCTAGGGCTGCTCGGAAACATGTGATTAAGGAAGAGTTATATGTTAAATTGGTGGAAACTGGCATCTTTCCTGATAAAGTTTTAGAGCAGGGGGATGAGGAAGATGTTGGTGCAGAGATTGACTCTAACTCCGTTACTAGTAATAAGAGTGTAGCGTTAGTAGATCCTCACGTAGCTGTGAGATTAAAGGAGCTTGATCTTGCATTGAAAAAGCAAGAATACGAGACGCAAATGCTACGATTAAAAGCTCTTGAAGTTCAAGCTGATCGTGATGTGAAATTACGCAGGCTTGAGGTAGAAGTAGAAACTTTGCGTCGTCGTCCAGTTCCTCTTCCTCGGGCTAGCGCGTCTTCTACTGGCGATAGTGGAGTAACCAGTCCTGAATTTGACATAAGTAGGTATGTTAAATTGGTTCCGCCTTTCCGTGAGTCAGAGGTAGATGCCTACTTTGTAGCATTTGAGCGTGTGGCTGCAAAGTTGAACTGGCCAAAAGATATGTGGGCTTTACTACTGCAGTGTAACCTGGTAGGCAAAGCGCAGGAGGTGTGTGCTGCCTTACCAATTGAAGAGTCGTTAGACTATGATGCAGTGAAAGCAGTAGTGTTGAGAGCATATGAGTTGGTCCCAGAAGCCTATAGACAGAGGTTTAGGGCATGTTTAAAGCAGCCCAAACAGACTCATGTGGAGTTTGCAAGGGAAAAGAAATTTCTTTTTGAGAAGTGGTGCCGCGCTTGTAAGATTACCACTTACGAGGAATTGCAAGAATTAATCTTACTTGAAGATTTTAAGAATTGCTTACCGGAGAACGTTGTTGTTCATTTAAATGAACAAAAAGTATTCAAAATCACTGATGCGGCTGTGCTCGCTGACGAGTTCGCACTTACTCACCGAACCGTCTTTTCTTCGGTACGTCAGTTTAAAGCGCCTTTCGCCACGGAGTCCGTCATTCGTACTGTGCCTAATGGTAAAGTCAAAATGGCTGGTGGTGGAAAAGCAGTTTTAAAGGGCACAGAGAAGAGGAGGGTTTGTTTTTATTGTCTTGATCCTGGTCACATGATTGCTGAGTGTAGCGCTTGGAAGCAAAAGGCTAGACCTAGAAGTGCGGCGACTGTACAGGCAGTTCCTGATTCAGTTACCCAGGATGCTTCTTCATTTAGTCCTTTTATGCTGACAGGTTATGTGTCACTTGTAGGAGACTCTACAGTTAAGTGTGTTCAGATGTTAAGGGACACTGGATCGGCACAATCTCTCGTATTGGAGGATGTGTTACAGTTTTGTGATGCATCGTATGCAGGTGCCAACACGCTAGTGCGGGGTATCGAAATGGGATGTATTAGTATTCCTTTGCACAGTTTGAACTTGAAGTCAGACTTAGTTTCAGGCCAAGTACAGATGGGGGTTTGTAAGAAGTTGCCCGTTGAGCATGTCAGTATCATTTTGGGAAATGATCTTGCTGGTGGTACAGTTTTTCCCAGTCCAATTGTCGTAAGCAAGCCAGTAATTTCTGAGATACCAGATCTCTCTGTAACCTTTCCACTAGTTTTTCCAGCTTGTGTGGTTACAAGATCTCAATCAAAAAGTTTTCAGGATGTTATTGACTTGTCTGATTCTTTTCTGAATGTACCCCTTAAGCAGGTAGAGTGCAGGTTATCTGTTGAGGATGGGATTGCGGAGCAGAAGTCCAAGTTTCCATTGGAGAAAGACTCTGTCGTGGGTAAGGAAAATTTGAGTGCTGCCCAGAAGTTAGACCCCACTTTAACAAATTGTATTAGTGCTGCAGTGGCAAGTGCTGACCTTGCGGTGGCAAGGGTGGGATATTTTTGGGATGATAAAATTTTAATGCGTAAATGGCAGCCAAAAGAAAGTGATGATTGGCAGATAGCGTATCAAATAGTTTTACCTTCCACTTACCGATCTCATGTGTTGAGGTTAGCGCATGAACATGTTCTCGCTGGTCATCTAGGTGTCACAAAGACATTTCAGCGAATTGTGAAACATTTTTATTGGCCTGGTGTGAAAGGTGATGTTTCACGATTTTGTAGGTCATGTGATATTTGTCAACGTGCAGGAAAGCCTAATCAGACTGTTCCTAAAGCTCCACTTCACCCGATTCCTGTCATTGGGGAACCATTTGAGAGGTTGATAATTGACTGTGTAGGACCATTGCCTAAATCGAAACATGGGCACCAGTATATTTTAACACTTATGTGTGCTGCTACTCGCTACCCTGAAGCCGTACCATTGCGTACATTGAAAGCACAGGTAGTTTTGAAAGAGATCGTGAAGTTTTGTACTACGTTCGGTCTGCCAAGAGTAATTCAGACAGACCAAGGCACAAATTTCACTTCTAAAGTGTTTGAGCAGCTGTTAAAAGAACTGGGAGTTTCACACAAGTTGTCTAGTGCTTATCATCCAGAATCACAGGGTGTATTGGAACGCTTTCATCAGACGTTGAAGACTTTGTTGCGTACTTTTTGTACTGAGACTGGTAAAGATTGGGTAGATGGATTGCCGCTACTCATGTTTGCTGTGAGAGGGTCCGTTCAAGAATCTTTAGGGTTCAGTCCTGCGGAACTTGTGTTCGCTCATACAGTTCGCGGACCGCTGAATTTGTTGAAAGAGCAGTTAACGGGTAAAGAGAGCGCCCCTATGTCTGTTCTGGATTATGTGAGTTCTTTTCGTGAACGCTTACACAAAGCGTGTAGCCTGGCTAAGTCTCATCTTGCAGTAACCCAGTGTGACATGAAAGAACGTTATGATCGAAAGGCAATTCAACGCAGTTTTCAGGCGGGTGAATCTGTTCTTGTTTTTCTCCCCGTTCCTGGCTCACCGCTGCAAGCAAAGTTTTCTGGACCTTATACCGTTGAGCAGAAACTTAGTGAGACAGACTATGTCATAGCTACCCCTGAGCGCAGACGTAAGACAAGAGTGTGCCACATTAATATGTTAAAACCTTATGTGATGAGGGATGTGACTGCCTCTATGAAGTCTGTTGACAAGTGTAAACCGTGTGTTACGGTGAACAATTTTCCTGTTGTGGCAGAAGAAATGTTCTTTGAAGAACCTCAGTCGCCTGGTGTACGTCTTAATAATTCTATTATCTTGGGTAATATAGAGTCACATCTATCATATTTACCTAAAGATCAGTTGAATGAAGTTGTGAACTTGTTACGGAAATACCCGTCATTGTTCTCTGATCTGCCTGGGAGAACAACGGTGTTGTCCCATGATATTGACGTGGGTAATTCTACTCCCATTAAACAACATCCTTATCGAGTGAATCCTGTGAAGCGGGATATCATGAGAAGTGAGGTAGATTACTTGCTTCAAAACAATCTTGCCGTTCACAGTCAAAGTCCGTGGAGTTCACCATGTTTACTTGTTCCTAAACCTGATTCTACGTTTCGTTTTTGTACGGACTATAGGAAGGTAAACAGTATCACCAAACCTGATTCTTTTCCATTACCCAGAATGGAAGACTGTGTAGATAAGGTTGGTGCTGCAAAGTATGTGACAAAACTAGACCTGTTAAAGGGTTACTGGCAGGTTCCCTTGACTACACGAGCGTGTGAAATCTCTGCGTTTGTCACCCCTGACAATTTTCTACAGTACAACTGTATGGCATTTGGCATGCGAAATGCCCCAGCGACATTCCAGAGGCTCATGCAGAAAGTTTTGTCCGGACTGTGTAATTGTGAAGCATATTTGGATGACATTGTGGTTTACTCTTGTAATTGGGAAGACCATCTTACTAATTTGGAGAGAGTGTTTGAAAGACTGTGTAGTGCTAACTTAACACTCAACTTAGCAAAGTGTGAGTTTGCTAAAGCTGTGGTAACCTACCTTGGAAAGAAAGTGGGCCAAGGCTGTGTAAGGCCTGTGACAGCTAAAGTGATCGCTGTTACTGAATTTCCTAGTCCCCTTACTAAACGTCAGTTACGTAGGTTTTTAGGGATGGCTGGATACTATCGAGGTTTTTGCAAGAACTTCGCAACTGTGGTATCTCCCTTAACTGACTTGCTTAGCACAGAGAGAAAGTTTGTTTGGAATTCTCAGTGCGAAAATGCTTTTATTGCTGTGAAAGACCTTTTATGCAATGCTCCAATTCTCTCTGCCCCTAACTTTTCTCTTCCATTTAAGCTACAAATTGATGCAAGTGCTGTAGGTGCAGGTGCTGTCCTGGTACAGGAGGATGATGCTGGTGTCGAGCATCCTGTTTGTTACTTCTCCAAGAAGTTCTCCAAGTGTCAGAGAAACTACAGCACTATTGAGAAAGAGGCTCTTGCCTTGATATTATCACTTAAACATTTCGAAGTTTATGTGGGTGGGAGTTGTGTACCTCTCGTTGTTTTTACAGACCATAATCCTCTTGTGTTTCTCTCTCGAATGTGCAACCTTAATCAACGTTTGATGCGTTGGTCATTGTTCCTTCAAGAATATAACCTTGATATCCACCACAAGAAAGGAGTGGAAAATGTGGTTGCAGATGCACTGTCCAGGGCTTGTGAGTTTGATGTTGGTGACTGAGTGTAATATTATGTCTGATGTTCTAGTAATTTACAATCCATTGGTTGTAAGTTTGGTGATGGAGGTGTTACGTCCTCTGACGTATTTATTTTAGGTTTATTGTATTGTAAACATGAAACGTCATGTTACAGTATGTTGTGTTTCTCTCTCATCTTTTTCCCTTTTTTCTTCCTCTCGTCTACCACACTGCCGGCTTGGTGGAGCTCAGCTGTGCCTAATTGCACCAATCACCGCTGGATCCACATTGGCTAATGAGGGGAGCTCTGTGGAGTTAAAGGCTGCAGACACCTGAAGGACGGGGGGAGGGTGTTTTGTGAACAGGCAGAGTAGAGCAGAGCAGCTTAGGAGAAGGTGCCCTCCTGCTTTCTGACCCGCTCACTAGAGAAGATTGTGTTTTCTCCTGCCTTAGACATTAGCTTGTGTGCTATTGCTTGTGTTATGTGTTAGCTTGTTATTTGTGCTAAGGTGCTAACTTCAACTTCACCCGTTGTCCGCTTATTAGTCATTACTACAACCCCATTCCTACTCTTTTCCGAAACTTGAGTTCTTTGTTTTTGTTTACTTAATTATTTTAAGAAGGAGCAGTAGGGAGGAGGACGCCATTTACTTTTGGTCATCTTTTCTCATGTGTTGAGTTAGTAAGGGAGCCAGGTAAGACTTCTGTCGTTTATTTGATATTTTCTTTTGTGAGGTTACCTGAGTTTCTTTAACACTAAGTTAGAACTGTTATGTTTGTTATTTTGGCCTTGTTCCCTCCTGAAGTTTGTTTTGCTCCCTGTTTTGGATATTTGAGTTTGTAAATAAAATCTTTTTGTTTGGCATTTAAAAATAGTGTGATCTTTTCGGAGTGTTGGGACAGGGGAAATGCCAATTAGACATTGTATTCAGGTTCGTAGATAAAAAGCTGCTATCTTAATTCGTTTTGTTACTTCTCTTCCACCCCTAGACACGAGGAGAACGTAACAAGTGAAAAAGGGAAATAACTGACAAAACTGATTTAAAAAACAACAAAAGTCAGAAGTAAAAAAAGTGGAAAAACTGACAAAATTGACATGTTTTTTTCGACTGTCATTTTTTTTACTTTTTCTCTTCTGACTTTTGTCATTTTTTGTCATTTTTTTAACCTTTTTACTTCGGACTTTTTTTTTTTTTTCGACTTTGTAGATTTTTGAGCATTTTACAATTCCAACTTTGTTGAATAAGTGGAAAAAATGACAAAGTTAAAAAAAAACAAGTCAGAAGTGAAAAAGGGAAATAACTGACAAAACTGATTTAAAAAACAACAAAAGTCAGAAGTAAAAAAAGTGGAAAAACTGACAAAACTGACATGTTTTTTTTCGACTTTGTCATTTTTTTCACTTTTTCTCTTCTGACTTTTGTCATTTTTTGTCATTTTTTTTACTTTTTTACTTCGGACTTTTGTTTTTTTTTTTTCGACTTTGTAGATTTTTGAGCATTTTACAATTCCAACTTAGTTGAAAAAAGTGGAAAAAACGACAAAGTTAAAAAAAAACAAGTCAGAAGTGAAAAAGGGAAATAACTGACAAAACTGATTTAAAAAACAACAAAAGTCAGAAGTAAAAAAAGTGGAAAAACTGACAAAACTGACATGTTTTTTTTCGACTGTCATTTTTTTTACTTTTTCTCTTCTGACTTTTGTCATTTTTTGTCATTTTTTTAACCTTTTTACTTCGGACTTTTTTTTTTTTTTTTCGACTTTGTAGATTTTTGAGCATTTTACAATTCCAACTTAGTTGAATAAGTGGAAAAAATGACAAAGTTAAAAAAAAAACAAGTCAGAAGTGAAAAAGGGAAATAACTGACAAAACTGATTTAAAAAACAACAAAAGTCAGAAGTAAAAAAAGTTGAAAAACTGACAAAACTGACATGTTTTTTTTCGACTTTGTCATTTTTTTACTTTTTCTCTTCTGACTTTTGTCATTTTTTGTCATTTTTTTAACCTTTTTACTTCGGACTTTTTTTTTTTTTTCGACTTTGTAGATTTTTGAGCATTTTACAATTCCAACTTAGTTGAATAAGTGGAAAAAATGACAAAGTTAAAAAAAACAAGTCAGAAGTGAAAAAGGGAAATAACTGACAAAACTGATTTAAAAAACAACAAAAGTCAGAAGTAAAAAAAGTGGAAAAACTGACAAAACTGACATGTTTTTTTTCGACTTTGTCATTTTTTTCACTTTTTCTCTTCTGACTTTTGTCATTTTTTGTCATTTTTTTAACCTTTTTACTTCGGACTTTTTTTTTTTTTTCGACTTTGTAGATTTTTGAGCATTTTACAATTCCAACTTAGTTGAAAAAAGTGGAAAAATACGACAAAGTTAAAAAAAAAAACAAGTCAGAAGTGAAAAAGGGAAATAACTGACAAAACTGATTTAAAAAACAACAAAAGTCAGAAGTAAAAAAAGTGGAAAAACTGACAAAATTGACATGTTTTTTTTCGACTGTCATTTTTTTTACTTTTTCTCTTCTGACTTTTGTCATTTTTTGTCATTTTTTTAACCTTTTTACTTCGGACTTTTTTTTTTTTTCGACTGTAGATTTTTGAGCATTTTACAATTCCAACTTAGTTGAATAAGTGGAAAAAATTACAAAGTTAAAAAAAAAACAAGTCAGAAGTGAAAAAGGGAAATAACTGACAAAACTGATTTAAAAAACAACAAAAGTCAGAAGTAAAAAAAGTGGAAAAACTGACAAAACTGACATGTTTTTTTTCGACTTTGTCATTTTTTTCACTTTTTCACTTCTGACTTTTGTCATTTTTTTTACATTTTTACTTCGGACTTTTTTTTTTTTTTCGACTTTGTAGATTTTTGAGCATTTTACAATTCCAACTTAGTTGAATAAGTGGAAAAAATGACAAAGTTAAAAAAAAACAAGTCAGAAGTGAAAAAGGGAAATAACTGACAAAACTGATTTAAAAAACAACAAAAGTCAGAAGTAAAAAAAGTGGAAAAACTGACAAAACTGACATGTTTTTTTTCGACTTTGTCATTTTTTTCACTTTTTCTCTTCTGACTTTTGTCATTTTTTGTCATTTTTTTTACTTTTTTACTTCGGACTTTTGTTTTTTTTTTTTCGACTTTGTAGATTTTTGAGCATTTTACAATTCCAACTTTGTTGAAAAAAGTGGAAAAAACGACAAAGTTAAAAAAAAACAAGTCAGAAGTGAAAAAGGGAAATAACTGACAAAACTGATTTAAAAAACAACAAAAGTCAGAAGTAAAAAAAGTGGAAAAACTGACAAAACTGACATGTTTTTTTTCGACTGTCATTTTTTTTACTTTTTCTCTTCTGACTTTTGTCATTTTTTGTCATTTTTTTAACCTTTTTACTTCGGACTTTTTTTTTTTTTTTTCGACTTTTTAGATTTTTGAGCATTTTACAATTCCAACTTAGTTGAATAAGTGGAAAAAATGACAAAGTTAAAAAAAAAACAAGTCAGAAGTGAAAAAGGGAAATAACTGACAAAACTGATTTAAAAAACAACAAAAGTCAGAAGTAAAAAAAGTTGAAAAACTGACAAAACTGACATGTTTTTTTTCGACTTTGTCTTTTTTTTACTTTTTCTCTTCTGACTTTTGTCATTTTTTGTCATTTTTTTAACCTTTTTACTTCGGACTTTTTTTTTTTTTTTCGACTTTGTAGATTTTTGAGCATTTTACAATTCCAACTTAGTTGAATAAGTGGAAAAAATGACAAAGTTAAAAAAAAACAAGTCAGAAGTGAAAAAGGGAAATAACTGACAAAACTGATTTAAAAAACAACAAAAGTCAGAAGTAAAAAAAGTGGAAAAACTGACAAAACTGACATGTTTTTTTTCGACTTTGTCATTTTTTTCACTTTTTCTCTTCTGACTTTTGTCATTTTTTGTCATTTTCTTAACCTTTTTACTTCGGACTTTTTTTTTTTTTTCGACTTTGTAGATTTTTGAGCATTTTACAATTCCAACTTAGTTGAATAAGTGGAAAAAATGACAAAGTTAAAAAAAAAACAAGTCAGAAGTGAAAAAGGGAAATAACTGACAAAACTGATTTAAAAAACAACAAAAGTCAGAAGTAAAAAAAGTTGAAAAACTGACAAAACTGACATGTTTTTTTTCGACTTTGTCATTTTTTTTACTTTTTCTCTTCTGACTTTTGTCATTTTTTGTCATTTTTTTAACCTTTTTACTTCGGACTTTTTTTTTTTTTTTCGACTTTGTAGATTTTTGAGTATTTTACAATTCCAACTTAGTTGAATAAGTGGAAAAAATGACAAAGTTAAAAAAAAACAAGTCAGAAGTGAAAAAGGGAAATAACTGACAAAACTGATTTAAAAAACAACAAAAGTCAGAAGTAAAAAAAGTGGAAAAACTGACAAAACTGACATGTTTTTTTTCGACTTTGTCATTTTTTTCACTTTTTCTCTTCTGACTTTTGTCATTTTTTGTCATTTTTTTAACCTTTTTACTTCGGACTTTTTTTTTTTTTTCGACTTTGTAGATTTTTGAGCATTTTACAATTCCAACTTAGTTGAAAAAAGTGGAAAAATACGACAAAGTTAAAAAAAAAACAAGTCAGAAGTGAAAAAGGGAAATAACTGACAAAACTGATTTAAAAAACAACAAAAGTCAGAAGTAAAAAAAGTGGAAAAACTGACAAAATTGACATGTTTTTTTTCGACTGTCATTTTTTTTACTTTTTCTCTTCTGACTTTTGTCATTTTTTGTCATTTTTTTAACCTTTTTACTTCGGACTTTTTTTTTTTTTCGACTGTAGATTTTTGAGCATTTTACAATTCCAACTTAGTTGAATAAGTGGAAAAAATTACAAAGTTAAAAAAAAAACAAGTCAGAAGTGAAAAAGGGAAATAACTGACAAAACTGATTTAAAAAACAACAAAAGTCAGAAGTAAAAAAAGTGGAAAAACTGACAAAACTGACATGTTTTTTTTCGACTTTGTCATTTTTTTCACTTTTTCACTTCTGACTTTGTCATTTTGTCATTTTTTAACCTTTTTACTTCGGACTTTTTTTTTTTTTTCGACTTTGTAGATTTTTGAGCATTTTACAATTCCAACTTAGTTGAATAAGTGGAAAAAATTACAAAGTTAAAAAAAAACAAGTCAGAAGTGTAAAAGGGAAATAACTGACAAAACTGATTTAAAAAACAACAAAAGTCAGAAGTAAAAAAAGTGGAAAAACTGACAAAACTAACATGTTTTTTTTCGACTTTGTCATTTTTTTCACTTTTTCACTTCTGACTTTTGTCATTTTTTGTCATTTTTTTTACATTTTTACTTCGGACTTTTTTTTTTTTTTTTCGACTTTGTAGATTTTTGAGCATTTTACAATTCCAACTTAGTTGAATAAGTGGAAAAAATGACAAAGTTAAAAAAAAAACAAGTCAGAAGTGAAAAAGGGAAATAACTGACAAAACTGATTTAAAAAACAACAAAAGTCAGAAGTAAAAAAAGTTGAAAAACTGACAAAACTGACATGTTTTTTTTCGACTTTGTCATTTTTTTTACTTTTTCTCTTCTGACTTTTGTCATTTTTTGTCATTTTTTTAACCTTTTTACTTCGGACTTTTTTTTTTTTTTCGACTTTGTAGATTTTTGAGCATTTTACAATCCAACTTTGTTGAATAAGTGGAAAAAATGACAAAGTTAAAAAAAAACGAGTCAGAAGTGAAAAAGGGAAATAACTGACAAAACTGATTTAAAAAACAACAAAAGTCAGAAGTAAAAAAAGTGGAAAAACTGACAAAATTGACATGTTTTTTTTCGACTTGCCATTTTTTTTACTTTTTCTCTTCTGACTTTTGTCATTTTTTGTCATTTTTTTAACCTTTTTACTTCGGACTTTTTTTTTTTTTCGACTGTAGATTTTTGAGCATTTTACAATTCCAACTTAGTTGAATAAGTGGAAAAAATTACAAAGTTAAAAAAAAACAAGTCAGAAGTGAAAAAGGGAAATAACTGACAAAACTGATTTAAAAAACAACAAAAGTCAGAAGTAAAAAAAGTGGAAAAACTGACAAAACTGACATGTTTTTTTTCGACTTTGTCATTTTTTTCACTTTTTCACTTCTGACTTTTGTCATTTTTTGTCATTTTTTTTACATTTTTACTTCGGACTTTTTTTTTTTTTTTCGACTTTGTAGATTTTTGAGCATTTTACAATTCCAACTTAGTTGAATAAGTGGAAAAAATGACAAAGTTAAAAAAAAACAAGTCAGAAGTGTAAAAGGGAAATAACTTGACAAAACTGATTTAAAAAACAACAAAAGTCAGAAGTAAAAAAAGTGGAAAAACTGACAAAACTGACATGTTTTTTTTCGACTTTGTCATTTTTTTCACTTTTTCTCTTCTGACTTTTGTCATTTTTGTCATTTTTTTAACCTTTTTACTTCGGACTTTTTTTTTTTTTTCGACTTTGTAGATTTTTGAGCATTTTACAATTCCAACTTAGTTGAATAAGTGGAAAAAATGACAAAGTTAAAAAAAAACAAGTCAGAAGTGAAAAAGGGAAATAACTGACAAAACTGATTTAAAAAACAACAAAAGTCAGAAGTAAAAAAAGTGGAAAAACTGACAAAACTGACATGTTTTTTTTCGACTTTGTCATTTTTTTCACTTTTTCTCTTCTGACTTTTGTCATTTTTTGTCATTTTTTTTACCTTTTTACTTCGGACTTTTGTTTTTTTTTTTCGACTTTGTAGATTTTTGAGCATTTTACAATTCCAACTTAGTTGAAAAAGTGGAAAAAACGACAAAGTTAAAAAAAAACAAGTCAGAAGTGAAAAAGGGAAATAACTGACAAAACTGATTTAAAAAACAACAAAAGTCAGAAGTAAAAAAAGTGGAAAAACTGACAAAACTGACATGTTTTTTTTCGACTTTGTCATTTTTTTTACTTTTTCTCTTCTGACATTTGTCATTTTTTGTCATTTTTTTTAACCTTTTTACTTCGGACTTTTTTTTTTTTTTTCGACTTTGTAGATTTTTGAGCATTTTACAATTCCAACTTAGTTGAATAAGTGGAAAAAATGACAAAGTTAAAAAAAAACAAGTCAGAAGTGAAAAAGGGAAATAACTGACAAAACTGATTTAAAAAACAACAAAAGTCAGAAGTAAAAAAAGTGGAAAAACTGACAAAACTGACATGTTTTTTTTCGACTTTGTCATTTTTTTTCACTACTTCTCTTCTGACTTTTGTCATTTTTTGTCATTTTTTTAACCTTTTTACTTCGGACTTTTTTTTTTTTTTCGACTTTGTAGATTTTTGAGCATTTTACAATTCCAACTTAGTTGAATAAGTGGAAAAAATGACAAAGTTAAAAAAAAACAAGTCAGAAGTGAAAAAGGGAAATAACTGACAAAACTGATTTAAAAAACAACAAAAGTCAGAAGTAAAAAAAGTGGAAAAACTGACAAAACTGACATGTTTTTTTTCGACTTTGTCATTTTTTTCACTTTTTCTCTTCTGACTTTTGTCATTTTTTGTCATTTTTTTTACCTTTTTACTTCGGACTTTTGTTTTTTTTTTTCGACTTTGTAGATTTTTGAGCATTTTACAATTCCAACTTAGTTGAAAAAGTGGAAAAAACGACAAAGTTAAAAAAAAACAAGTCAGAAGTGAAAAAGGGAAATAACTGACAAAACTGATTTAAAAAACAACAAAAGTCAGAAGTAAAAAAAGTGGAAAAACTGACAAAACTGACATGTTTTTTTTCGACTTTGTCATTTTTTTTACTTTTTCTCTTCTGACTTTTGTCATTTTTTGTCATTTTTTTAACCATTTTACTTCGGACTTTTTTTTTTTTTTCGACTTTGTAGATTTTTGAGCATTTTACAATTCCAACTTAGTTGAATAAGTGGAAAAAATGACAAAGTTAAAAAAAAACAAGTCAGAAGTGAAAAAGGGAAATAACTGACAAAACTGATTTAAAAAACAACAAAAGTCAGAAGTAAAAAAAGTGGAAAAACTGACAAAACTGACATGTTTTTTTTCGACTTTGTCAGTTTTTTCACTTTTTCTCTTCTGACTTTTGTCATTTTTTGTCATTTTTTTAACTTTTTTACTTCGGACTTTTGTTTTTTTTTTCGACTTTGTAGATTTTTGAGCATTTTACAATTCCAACTTAGTTGAATAAGTGGAAAAAACGACAAAGTTAAAAAAAACAAGTCAGAAGTGAAAAAGGGAAATAACTGACAAAACTGATTTAAAAAACAACAAAAGTCAGAAGTAAAAAAAGTGGAAAAACTGACAAAACTGACATGTTTTTTTTCGACTTTGTCATTTTTTTTCACTACTTCTCTTCTGACTTTTGTCATTTTTTGTCATTTTTTTAACCTTTTTACTTCGGACTTTTTTTTTTTTTTCGACTTTGTAGATTTTTGAGCATTTTACAAATCCAACTTAGTTGAATAAGTGGAAAAAATGACAAAGTTAAAAAAAAACAAGTCAGAAGTGAAAAAGGGAAATAACTGACAAAACTGATTTAAAAAACAACAAAAGTCAGAAGTAAAAAAAGTGGAAAAACTGACAAAACTGACATGTTTTTTTTCGACTTTGTCATTTTTTTCACTTTTTCTCTTCTGACTTTTGTCATTTTTTGTCATTTTTTTAACCATTTTACTTCGGACTTTTTTTTTTTTTTCGACTTTGTAGATTTTTGAGCATTTTACAATTCCAACTTAGTTGAATAAGTGGAAAAAATGACAAAGTTAAAAAAAAACAAGTCAGAAGTGAAAAAGGGAAATAACTGACAAAACTGATTTAAAAAACAACAAAAGTCAGAAGTAAAAAAAGTGGAAAAACTGACAAAACTGACATGTTTTTTTTTCGACTTTGTCAGTTTTTTTCACTTTTTCTCTTCTGACTTTTGTCATTTTTTGTCATTTTTTTAACTTTTTACTTCGGACTTTTGTTTTTTTTTTTCGACTTTGTAGATTTTTGAGCATTTTACAATTCCAACTTAGTTGAATAAGTGGAAAAAACGACAAAGTTAAAAAAAACAAGTCAGAAGTGAAAAAGGGAAATAACTGACAAAACTGATTTAAAAAACAACAAAAGTCAGAAGTAAAAAAAGTGGAAAAACTGACAAAACTGACATGTTTTTTTTCGACTTTGTCATTTTTTTCACTACTTTCTCTTCTGACTTTTGTCATTTTTTGTCATTTTTTTAACCTTTTTACTTCGGACTTTTTTTTTTTTTTTCGACTTTGTAGATTTTTGAGCATTTTACAATTCCAACTTAGTTGAATAAGTGGAAAAAATGACAAAGTTAAAAAAAACAAGTCAGAAGTGAAAAAGGGAAATAACTGACAAAACTGATTTAAAAAACAACAAAAGTCAGAAGTAAAAAAAGTGGAAAAACTGACAAAACTGACATGTTTTTTTTCGACTTTGTCATTTTTTTCACTTTTTCTCTTCTGACTTTTGTCATTTTTTGTCATTTTTTTTACCTTTTTACTTCGGACTTTTGTTTTTTTTTTTCGACTTTGTAGATTTTTGAGCATTTTACAATTCCAACTTAGTTGAATAAGTGGAAAAAACGACAAAGTTAAAAAAAAACAAGTCAGAAGTGAAAAAGGGAAATAACTGACAAAACTGATTTAAAAAACAACAAAAGTCAGAAGTAAAAAAAGTTGAAAAACTGACAAAACTGACATGTTTTTTTTCGACTTTGTCATTTTTTTTACTTTTTCTCTTCTGACTTTTGTCATTTTTTGTCATTTTTTTAACCATTTTTACTTCGGACTTTTTTTTTTTTTTCGACTTTGTAGATTTTTGAGCATTTTACAATTCCAACTTAGTTGAATAAGTGGAAAAAATGACAAAGTTAAAAAAAAACAAGTCAGAAGTGAAAAAGGGAAATAACTGACAAAACTGATTTAAAAAACAACAAAAGTCAGAAGTAAAAAAAGTGGAAAAACTGACAAAACTGACATGTTTTTTTTCGACTTTGTCATTTTTTTCACTTTTTCTCTTCTGACTTTTGTCATTTTTTGTCATTTTTTTAACTTTTTTACTTCGGACTTTTGTTTTTTTTTTTCGACTTTGTAGATTTTTGAGCATTTTACAATTCCAACTTAGTTGAATAAGTGGAAAAAAATGACAAAGTTAAAAAAAACAAGTCAGAAGTGAAAAAGGGAAATAACTGACAAAACTGATTTAAAAAACAACAAAAGTCAGAAGTAAAAAAAGTGGAAAAACTGACAAAACTGACATGTTTTTTTTCGACTTTGTCATTTTTTTCACTACTTCTCTTCTGACTTTTGTCATTTTTTGTCATTTTTTTAACCTTTTTACTTCGGACTTTTTTTTTTTTTTCGACTTTGTAGATTTTTGAGCATTTTACAATCCAACTTAGTTGAATAAGTGGAAAAAATGACAAAGTTAAAAAAAACAAGTCAGAAGTGAAAAAGGGAAATAACTGACAAAACTGATTTAAAAAACAACAAAAGTCAGAAGTAAAAAAAGTGGAAAAACTGACAAAACTGACATGTTTTTTTTCGACTTTGTCATTTTTTTCACTTTTTCTCTTCTGACTTTTGTCATTTTTTGTCATTTTTTTTACCTTTTTACTTCGGACTTTTGTTTTTTTTTTTCGACTTTGTAGATTTTTGAGCATTTTACAATTCCAACTTAGTTGAATAAAGTGGAAAAAACGACAAAGTTAAAAAAAAACAAGTCAGAAGTGAAAAAGGGAAATAACTGACAAAACTGATTTAAAAAACAACAAAAGTCAGAAGTAAAAAAAGTGGAAAAACTGACAAAACTGACATGTTTTTTTTCGACTTTGTCATTTTTTTTCACTTTTTCTCTTCTGACTTTTGTCATTTTTTGTCATTTTTTTAACCTTTTTACTTCGGACTTTTTTTTTTTTTTCGACTTTGTAGATTTTTGAGCATTTTACAAATTCCAACTTAGTTGAATAAGTGGAAAAAATGACAAAGTTAAAAAAAACAAGTCAGAAGTGAAAAAGGGAAATAACTGACAAAACTGATTTAAAAAACAACAAAAGTCAGAAGTAAAAAAAGTGGAAAAACTGACAAAACTGACATGTTTTTTTTCGACTTTGTCATTTTTTTCACTTTTTCTCTTCTGACTTTTGTCATTTTTTGTCATTTTTTTACCTTTTTACTTCGGACTTTTGTTTTTTTTTTCGACTTTGTAGATTTTTGAGCATTTTACAATTCCAACTTAGTTGAATAAAGTGGAAAAAAATGACAAAGTTAAAAAAAAACAAGTCAGAAGTGAAAAAGGGAAATAACTGACAAAACTGATTTAAAAAACAACAAAAGTCAGAAGTAAAAAAAGTGGAAAAACTGACAAAACTGACATGTTTTTTTTCGACTTGTCATTTTTTTACTTTTTCTCTTCTGACTTTTGTCATTTTTTGTCATTTTTTTAACCTTTTTACTTCGGACTTTTTTTTTTTTTTTCGACTTGTAGATTTTTGAGCATTTTACAATTCCAACTTAGTTGAATAAGTGGAAAAAATGACAAAGTTAAAAAAAAAACAAGTCAGAAGTGAAAAAGGGAAATAACTGACAAAACTGATTTAAAAAACAACAAAAGTCAGAAGTAAAAAAAGTGGAAAAACTGACAAAACTGACATGTTTTTTTTCGACTTTGTCATTTTTTTCACTTTTTCTCTTCTGACTTTTGTCATTTTTTGTCATTTTTTTAACCTTTTTACTTCGGACTTTTTTTTTTTTCGACTTTGTAGATTTTTGAGCATTTTACAAATCCAACTTAGTTGAATAAGTGGAAAAAATGACAAAGTTAAAAAAAAACAAGTCAGAAGTGAAAAAGGGAAATAACTGACAAAACTGATTTAAAAAACAACAAAAGTCAGAAGTAAAAAAAGTGGAAAAACTGACAAAACTGACATGTTTTTTTTCGACTTTGTCATTTTTTTCACTTTTTCTCTTCTGACTTTTGTCATTTTTTGTCATTTTTTTTACATTTTTACTTCGGACTTTTTTTTTTTTTTCGACTTTGTAGATTTTTGAGCATTTTACAATTCCTACTTAGTTGAATAAGTGGAAAAAAATGACAAAGTTAAAAAAAAACAAGTCAGAAGTGAAAAAGGGAAATAACTGACAAAACTGATTTAAAAAACAACAAAAGTCAGAAGTAAAAAAAGTGGAAAAACTGACAAAACTGACATGTTTTTTTTCGACTTTGTCATTTTTTTTCACTTTTTCTCTTCTGACTTTTGTCATTTTTTGTCATTTTTTTAACCTTTTTACTTCGGACTTTTTTTTTTTTTTCGACTTTGTAGATTTTTGAGCATTTTACAATTCCAACTTAGTTGAATAAGTGGAAAAAATGACAAAGTTAAAAAAAAACAAGTCAGAAGTGAAAAAGGGAAATAACTGACAAAACTGATTTAAAAAACAACAAAAGTCAGAAGTAAAAAAAGTGGAAAAACTGACAAAACTGACATGTTTTTTTTCGACTTTGTCATTTTTTTCACTTTTTCTCTTCTGACTTTTGTCATTTTTTGTCATTTTTTTAACCTTTTTACTTCGGACTTTTGTTTTTTTTTTCGACTTTGTAGATTTTTGAGCATTTTACAATTCCAACTTAGTTGAATAAGTGGAAAAAACTGACAAAGTTAAAAAAAAACAAGTCAGAAGTGAAAAAGGGAAATAACTGACAAAACTGATTTAAAAAACAACAAAAGTCAGAAGTAAAAAAAGTGGAAAAACTGACAAAACTGACATGTTTTTTTTCGACTTTGTCATTTTTTTCACTTTTCTCTTCTGACTTTTGTCATTTTTTGTCATTTTTTTAACCTTTTTACTTCGGACTTTTTTTTTTTTTTTCGACTTTGTAGATTTTTGAGCATTTTACAATTCCAACTTAGTTGAATAAGTGGAAAAAATGACAAAGTTAAAAAAAAACAAGTCAGAAGTGAAAAAGGGAAATAACTGACAAAACTGATTTAAAAAACAACAAAAGTCAGAAGTAAAAAAAGTGGAAAAACTGACAAAACTGACATGTTTTTTTTCGACTTTGTCATTTTTTTCACTTTTTCTCTTCTGACTTTTGTCATTTTTTGTCATTTTTTTTACCTTTTTACTTCGGACTTTTGTTTTTTTTTTTCGACTTTGTAGATTTTTGAGCATTTTACAATTCCAACTTAGTTGAATAAGTGGAAAAAATGACAAAGTTAAAAAAAAACAAGTCAGAAGTGAAAAAGGGAAATAACTGACAAAACTGATTTAAAAAACAACAAAAGTCAGAAGTAAAAAAAGTGGAAAAACTGACAAAACTGACATGTTTTTTTTCGACTTTGTCATTTTTTTTCACTTTTTCTCTTCTGACTTTTGTCATTTTTTGTCATTTTTTTAACCTTTTTACTTCGGACTTTTTTTTTTTTTTCGACTTTGTAGATTTTTGAGCATTTTACAATTCCAACTTAGTTGAATAAGTGGAAAAAATGACAAAGTTAAAAAAAAACAAGTCAGAAGTGAAAAAGGGAAATAACTGACAAAACTGATTTAAAAAACAACAAAAGTCAGAAGTAAAAAAAGTGGAAAAACTGACAAAACTGACATGTTTTTTTTTCGACTTTGTCATTTTTTTCACTTTTTCTCTTCTGACTTTTGTCATTTTTTGTCATTTTTTTTACCTTTTTACTTCGGACTTTTGTTTTTTTTTTTCGACTTTGTAGATTTTTGAGCATTTTACAATTCCAACTTAGTTGAATAAGTGGAAAAAACGACAAAGTTAAAAAAAAACAAGTCAGAAGTGAAAAAGGGAAATAACTGACAAAACTGATTTAAAAAACAACAAAAGTCAGAAGTAAAAAAAGTGGAAAAACTGACAAAACTGACATGTTTTTTTTCGACTTGTCATTTTTTTCACTTTTTCTCTTCTGACTTTTGTCATTTTTTGTCATTTTTTTAACCTTTTTACTTCGGACTTTTTTTTTTTTTTTCGACTTGTAGATTTTTGAGCATTTTACAATTCCAACTTAGTTGAATAAGTGGAAAAAATGACAAAGTTAAAAAAAAACAAGTCAGAAGTGAAAAAGGGAAATAACTGACAAAACTGATTTAAAAAACAACAAAAGTCAGAAGTAAAAAAAGTGGAAAAACTGACAAAACTGACATGTTTTTTTTCGACTTTGTCATTTTTTTCACTTTTTCTCTTCTGACTTTTGTCATTTTTTGTCATTTTTTTAACCTTTTTACTTCGGACTTTTTTTTTTTTTTTCGACTTTGTAGATTTTTGAGCATTTTACAATTCCAACTTAGTTGAATAAGTGGAAAAAATGACAAAGTTAAAAAAAAACAAGTCAGAAGTGAAAAAGGGAAATAACTGACAAAACTGATTTAAAAAACAACAAAAGTCAGAAGTAAAAAAAGTGGAAAAACTGACAAAACTGACATGTTTTTTTTCGACTTGTCATTTTTTTCACTTTTTCTCTTCTGACTTTTGTCATTTTTTGTCATTTTTTTACCTTTTTACTTCGGACTTTTTTTTTTTTTTCGACTTTGTAGATTTTTGAGCATTTTACAATTCCAACTTAGTTGAATAAGTGGAAAAAATGACAAAGTTAAAAAAAAACAAGTCAGAAGTGAAAAAGGGAAATAACTGACAAAACTGATTTAAAAAACAACAAAAGTCAGAAGTAAAAAAAGTGGAAAAACTGACAAAACTGACATGTTTTTTTTCGACTTTGTCATTTTTTTCACTTTTTCTCTTCTGACTTTTGTCATTTTTTGTCATTTTTTTAACCTTTTTACTTCGGACTTTTTTTTTTTTTTCGACTTTGTAGATTTTTGAGCATTTTACAATTCCAACTTAGTTGAATAAGTGGAAAAAATGACAAAGTTAAAAAAAAAACAAGTCAGAAGTGAAAAAGGGAAATAACTGACAAAACTGATTTAAAAAACAACAAAAGTCAGAAGTAAAAAAAGTGGAAAAACTGACAAAACTGACATGTTTTTTTTTCGACTTTGTCATTTTTTTCACTTTTTCTCTTCTGACTTTTGTCATTTTTTGTCATTTTTTTAACCTTTTTACTTCGGACTTTTTTTTTTTTTCGACTTTGTAGATTTTTGAGCATTTTACAATTCCAACTTAGTTGAATAAGTGGAAAAAATGACAAAGTTAAAAAAAAACAAGTCAGAAGTGAAAAAGGGAAATAACTGACAAAACTGATTTAAAAAACAACAAAAGTCAGAAGTAAAAAAAGTGGAAAAACTGACAAAACTGACATGTTTTTTTTCGACTTTGTCATTTTTTTCACTTTTTCTCTTCTGACTTTTGTCATTTTTTGTCATTTTTTTTTACATTTTTACTTCGGACTTTTTTTTTTTTTTTCGACTTTGTAGATTTTTGAGCATTTTACAATTCCAACTTAGTTGAATAAGTGGAAAAAAATGACAAAGTTAAAAAAAAACAAGTCAGAAGTGAAAAAGGGAAATAACTGACAAAACTGATTTAAAAAACAACAAAAGTCAGAAGTAAAAAAAGTGGAAAAACTGACAAAACTGACATGTTTTTTTTCGACTTTGTCATTTTTTTCACTTTTTCTCTTCTGACTTTTGTCATTTTTTGTCATTTTTTTAACCTTTTTACTTCGGACTTTTTTTTTTTTTTTCGACTTTGTAGATTTTTGAGCATTTTACAATTCCAACTTAGTTGAATAAGTGGAAAAAAATGACAAAGTTAAAAAAAAACAAGTCAGAAGTGAAAAAGGGAAATAACTGACAAAACTGATTTAAAAACAACAAAAGTCAGAAGTAAAAAAAGTGGAAAAACTGACAAAACTGACATGTTTTTTTTTCGACTTTGTCATTTTTTTCACTTTTTCTCTTCTGACTTTTGTCATTTTTTGTCATTTTTTTTAACCTTTTTACTTCGGACTTTTTTTTTTTTTTTTCGACTTTGTAGATTTTTGAGCATTTTACAATTCCAACTTAGTTGAATAAGTGGAAAAAACGACAAAGTTAAAAAAAACAAGTCAGAAGTGAAAAAGGGAAATAACTGACAAAACTGATTTAAAAAACAACAAAAGTCAGAAGTAAAAAAAGTGGAAAAACTGACAAAACTGACATGTTTTTTTTCGACTTTGTCATTTTTTTTCACTTTTTCTCTTCTGACTTTTGTCATTTTTTGTCATTTTTTTAACCTTTTTACTTCGGACTTTTTTTTTTTTTTTCGACTTTGTAGATTTTTGAGCATTTTACAATTCCAACTTAGTTGAATAAGTGGAAAAAATGACAAAGTTAAAAAAAAACAAGTCAGAAGTGAAAAAGGGAAATAACTGACAAAACTGATTTAAAAAACAACAAAAGTCAGAAGTAAAAAAAGTGGAAAAACTGACAAACTGACATGTTTTTTTTCGACTTTGTCATTTTTTTCACTTTTTCTCTTCTGACTTTTGTCATTTTTTGTCATTTTTTTTACCTTTTTACTTCGGACTTTTTTTTTTTTTTCGACTTTGTAGATTTTTGAGCATTTTACAATTCCAACTTAGTTGAATAAGTGGAAAAAACTGACAAAGTTAAAAAAAACAAGTCAGAAGTGAAAAAGGGAAATAACTGACAAAACTGATTTAAAAAACAACAAAAGTCAGAAGTAAAAAAGTGGAAAAACTGACAAAACTGACATGTTTTTTTTCGACTTTGTCATTTTTTTCACTTTTTCTCTTCTGACTTTTGTCATTTTTTGTCATTTTTTTAACCTTTTTACTTCGGACTTTTTTTTTTTTTTCGACTTGTAGATTTTTGAGCATTTTACAATTCCAACTTAGTTGAATAAGTGGAAAAAATGACAAAGTTAAAAAAAAACAAGTCAGAAGTGAAAAAGGGAAATAACTGACAAAACTGATTTAAAAAACAACAAAAGTCAGAAGTAAAAAAAGTGGAAAAACTGACAAAACTGACATGTTTTTTTTCGACTTTGTCATTTTTTTCACTTTTTCTCTTCTGACTTTTGTCATTTTTTGTAATTTTTTTAACCTTTTTACTTCGGACTTTTTTTTTTTTTCGACTTTGTAGATTTTTGAGCATTTTACAATTCCAACTTAGTTGAATAAGTGGAAAAAATGACAAAGTTAAAAAAAAACAAGTCAGAAGTGAAAAAGGGAAAAAAAATGACAAAACTGATTTAAAAAACAACAAAAGTCAGAAGTAAAAAAAGTGGGAAAAACTGACAAAACTGAAATGTTTTTTTCGAC
>NW_021629992.1:0-32018 GCF_900700375.1 Denticeps clupeoides
TCTGCTTGAAATTCTTGGACTTTAAACAACCTAGGCTTGAAAACATATCACACAGTGAAAATACCTCTTAACTTACTTAAGAAAAAAACTAACAAAGCGATGCAATAAAACTTCATTTTGAAAAGTTTTTCAACAGTTAAGCTTACAGCACCTGGTATTCCCAGGAGGTCTCCCATCCAAGTACTAACCCGGCCAAGCCTTCTTAGCTTCCGAGATCAGACGAGACCATGCATTCTTGGGCTGGTATGGCCGTAAGCAATCTCTGTTGAAAATCTTGGACTTTAAACAACCTAGGCTTAAAAACATATCACAGAGTGAAAATACCTCTTAACTTACTTAAGAAAAAACTAACAAAGCGATGCAATAAAACTTCATTTTAAAAAGTTTTTCAACAGTTAAAGCTTACAGCACCTGGCATTCCCAGGAGGTCTCCCATCCAAGTACTAACCAGGCCCAAGCTGTCTTAGCTTCCGAGATCAGACGTTCTTGGGCTGGTATGGTCGTAAGCAATCTCTGCTTGAAAATCTTGGACTTTAAACAACCTAGGCTTGAAAACATATCACAGAGTGAAAATACCTCTTAACTTACTTTAGAAAAAAACTAACAAAGCGATGCAAAAAAACTTCATTTTAAAAAGTTTTTCAACAGTTAAAGCTTACAGCACCTGGTATTCCCAGGAGGTCTCCCATCCAAGTACTAACCAGGGCCCAAGCCTTCTTAGCTTCCGAGATCAGACGAGACCGGGCGTTCTTGGGCTGGTATGGGCCGTAAGCAATCTCTGCTTGAAAATCTTGGACTTTAAACAACCTAGGCTTGAAAACATATCACAGAGTGAAAATACCTCTTAAACTTACTTTAGAAAAAAACTAACAAAGCGATGCAAAAAAACTTCATTTTAAAAAGTTTTTCAACAGTTAAAGCTACAGCACCTGGTATTCCCAGGAGGTCTCCCATCCAAGTACTAACCAGGCCCAAGCCTTCTTAGCTTCCGAGATCAGACGAGACCGGGCGTTCTTGGGCTGGTATGGCCGTAAGCAATCTCTGCTTGAAAATCTTGGACTTTAAACAACCTAGGCTTGAAAACATATCACAGAGTGAAAATACCTCTTAACTTACTTTAGAAAAAAACTAACAAAGCGATGCAAAAAAACTTCATTTTAAAAAGTTTTTCAACAGTTAAAGCTTACAGGCACCTGGTATTCCCAGGAGGTCTCCCATCCAAGTACTAACCAGGGCCAAGCCTTCTTAGCTTCCGAGATCAGACGAGACCGGGCGTTCTTAGGGCTGGTATGGCCGTAAGCAATCTCTGCTTGAAAATCTTGGACTTTAAACAACCTAGGCTTGAAAACATATCACAGAGTGAAAATACCTCTTAACTTACTTCAGAAAAAAACTAACAAAGCAATGCAAAAAAACTTCATTTGAAAAAGTTTTTCAACAGTTAAAGCTTACAGCACCTGGTATTCCCAGGAGGTCTCCCATCCAAGTACTAACCAGGCCCAAGCCTTCTTAGCTTCCGAGATCAGACGAGACCGGGCGTTCTTGGGCTGGTATGGCCGTAAGCAATCTCTGCTTGAAAATCTTGGACTTTAAACAACCTAGGCTTGAAAACATATCACAGAGTGAAAATACCTCTTAACTTACTTTAGAAAAAAACTAACAAAGCGATGCAAAAAAACTTCATTTTAAAAAGTTTTTCAACAGTTAAAGCTTACAGCACCTGGTATTCCCAGGAGGTCTCCCATCCAAGTACTAACCAGGCCCAAGCCTTCTTAGCTTCCGAGATCAGACGAGACCGGGCGTTCTTGGGCTGGTATGGCCAGTAAGCAATCTCTGCTTGAAAATCTTGGACTTTAAACAACCTAGGCTTGAAAACATATCACAGAGTGAAAATACCTCTTAACTTACTTTAGAAAAAAACTAACAAAGCGATGCAAAAAAAACTTCATTTTAAAAAGTTTTTTCAACAGTTAAAGCTTACAGCACCTGGTATTCCCAGGAGGTCTCCCATCCAAGTACTAACCAGGCCCAAGCCTTCTTAGCTTCCAAGATCAGACGAGACCGGGCGCTCTTGGCTGGTATGGCCATAAGCAATCTCTGTTTGAAAATCTTGGACTTTAAACAACCTAAGCTTGAAAACATATCACAGAGTGAAAATACCTCTTAACTTACTTTAGAAAAAAACTAACAAAGCGATGCAAAAAAACTTCATTTTAAAAAGTTTTTTACAGTTAAAGCTTACAGCACCTGGTATTCCCAGGAGGTCTCCCATCCAAGTACTAACCAGGCCCAAGCCTTCTTAGCTTCCAAGATCAGACGAGACCGGGCGTTCTTGGGCTGGTATGGCCGTAAGCAATGTCTACTTGAAAATCTTGGACTTTAAACAACCTAGGCTTGAAAACATATCACAGAGTGAAAATACCTCTTAACTTACTTTAGAAAAAAATTAACAAAGCGATGCAAAAAAACTTCATTTAAATAAGTTTTTCAACAGTTAAGCTTACAGCACCTGGTATTCCCAGGAGGTCTCCCATCCAAGTACTAACCAGGGCCAAGCCTTCTTAGCTTCCGAGATCAGACGAGACCGGGCGTTCTTGGGCTGGTATGGCCGTAAGCAATCTCTGCTTGAAAATCTTGGACTTTAAACAACCTAGGCTTGAAAACATATCACAGAGTGAAAATACCTCTTAACTTACTTTAGAAAAAACTAACAAAGCGATGCAAAAAAACTTCATTTTAAAAAGTTTTCAACAGTTAAAGCTTACAGCACCTGGTATTCCCAGGAGGTCTCCCATCCAAGTACTAACCAGGCCCAAGCCTTCTTAGCTTCCGAGATCAGACGAGACCAGGAGTTCTTGGGCTGGTATGGCCGTAAGCAATCTCTGCTTTGAAAATCTTGGACTTTAAACAACCTAGGCTTGAAAACATATCACAGAGTGAAAATACCTCTTAACTTACTTTAAGAAAAAAACTAACAAAGCGATGCAAAAAAACTTCATTTTAAAAAGTTTTTCAACAGTTAAAGCTTACAGCACCTGGTATTCCCAGGAGGTCTCCCATCCAAGTACTAACCAGGCCCAAGCCTGTCTTAGCTTCCGAGATCAGACGAGACCGGGCGTTCTTGGGCTGGTATGGCCGTAAGCAATCTCTGCTTGAAAATCTTGGACTTTAAACAACCTAGGCTTGAAAACATATCACAGAGTGAAAATACCTCTTAACTTACTTTAGAAAAAAACTAACAAAGCGATGCAAAAAAACTTCATTTTAAAAAGTTTTTCAACAGTTAAAGCTTACAGCACCTGGTATTCCCAGGAGGTCTCCCATCCAAGTACTAACCAGGCCCAAGCCTTCTTAGCTTCCGAGATCAGACGAGACCGGGCGTTCTTGGGCTGGTATGGCCGTAAGCAATCATCTGCTTGAAAATCTTGGACTTAAACAACCTAGGCTTGAAAACATATCACAGAGTGAAAATACCTCTTAACTTACTTTAGAAAAAAACTAACAAAGCGATGCAAAAAAACTTCATTTTAAAAAGTTTTTCAACAGTTAAAGCTTACAGCACCTGGTATTCCCAGGAGGTCTCCCATCCAAGTACTAACCAGGGCCAAGCCTTCTTAGCTTCCGAGATCAGACGAGACCGGGCGTTCTTGGGCTGGTATGGCCGTAAGCAATCTCTGCTTGAAAATCTTGGACTTTAAACAACCTAGGCTTGAAAACATATCACAGAGTGAAAATACCTCTTAACTTACTTTAGAAAAAACTAACAAAGCGATGCAAAAAAACTTCATTTTAAAAAGTTTTTCAACAGTTAAAGCTTACAGCACCTGGTATTCCCAGGAGGTCTCCCATCCAAGTACTAACCAGGCCCAAGCCTTCTTAGCTTCCGAGATCAGACGAGACCGGGCGTTCTTGGGCTGGTATGGCCGTAAGCAATCTCTGCTTGAAAATCTTGGACTTTAAACAACCTAGGCTTGAAAACATATCACAGAGTGAAAATACCTCTTAACTTACTTTAGAAAAAACTAACAAAGCGATGCAAAAAAAACTTCATTTTAAAAAGTTTTTCAACAGTTAAAGCTTACAGCACCTGGTATTCCCAGGAGGTCTCCCATCCAAGTACTAACCAGGGCCCAAGCCTTCTTAGCTTCCGAGATCAGACGAGACCGGGCGTTCTTGGGCTGGTATGGCCGTAAGCAATCTCTGCTTGAAAATCTTGGACTTTAAACAACCTAGGCTTGAAAACATATCACAGAGTGAAAATACCTCTTAACTTACTTTAGAAAAAAACTAACAAAGCGATGCAAAAAAACTTCATTTTAAAAAGTTTTTCAACAGTTAAAGCTTACAGCACCTGGTATTCCCAGGAGGTCTCCCATCCAAGTACTAACCAGGCCCAAGCCTTCTTAGCTTCCGAGATCAGACGAGACCGGGCGTTCTTGGGCTGGTATGGCCGTAAGCAATCTCTGACTTGAAAATCTTGGACTTTAAACAACCTAGGCTTGAAAACATATCACAGAGTGAAAATACCTCTTAACTTACTTTAGAAAAAAACTAACAAAGCGATGCAAAAAAACTTCATTTTAAAAAGTTTTTCAACAGTTAAAGCTTACAGCACCTGGTATTCCCAGGAGGTCTCCCATCCAAGTACTAACCAGGCCAAGCCTTCTTAGCTTCCGAGATCAGACGAGACCAGGCGTTCTTGGGCTGGTATGGCCGTAAGCAATCTCTGCTTGAAAATCTTGGACTTTAAACAACCTAGGCTTGAAAACATATCACAGAGTGAAAATACCTCTTAACTTACTTTAGAAAAAACTAACAAAGCGATGCAATAAAACTTCATTTTAAAAAGTTTTTCAACAGTTAAAGCTTACAGCACCTGGTATTCCCAGGAGGTCTCCCATCCAAGTACTAACCAGGCCCAAGCCTTCTTAGCTTCCGAGATCAGACGAGACCAGGCGTTCTTGGGCTGGTATGGCCGTAAGCAATCTCTGCTTGAAAATCTTGGACTTTAAACAACCTAGGCTTGAAAACATATCACAGAGTGAAAATACCTCTTAACTTACTTTAGAAAAAAACTAACAAAGCGATGCAAAAAAACTTCATTTTAAAAAGTTTTTCAACAGTTAAAGCTTACAGCACCTGGTATTCCCAGGAGGTCTCCCATCCAAGTACTAACCAGGCCCAAGCCTTCTTAGCTTCCGAGATCAGACGAGACCGGGCGTTCTTGGGCTGGTATGGCCGTAAGCAATCTCTGCTTGAAAATCTTGGACTTTAAACAACCTAGGCTTGAAAACATATCACAGAGTGAAAATACCTCTTAACTTACTTTAGAAAAAAACTAACAAAGCGATGCAAAAAAACTTCATTTTAAAAAGTTTTTCAACAGTTAAAGCTTACAGCACCTGGTATTCCCAGGAGGTCTCCCATCCAAGTACTAACCAGGCCCAAGCCTTCTTAGCTTCCGAGATCAGACGAGACCGGGCGTTCTTGGGCTGGTATGGCCGTAAGCAATCTCTGCTTGAAAATCTTGGACTTTAAACAACCTAGGCTTGAAAACATATCACAGAGTGAAAATACCTCTTAACTTACTTTAGAAAAAAACTAACAAAGCGATGCAAAAAAACTTCATTTAAAAAGTTTTTCAACAGTTAAAGCTTACAGCACCTGGTATTCCCAGGAGGTCTCCCATCCAAGTACTAACCAGGCCCAAGCCTTCTTAGCTTCCGAGATCAGACGAGACCGGGCGTTCTTGGGCTGGTATGGCCGTAAGCAATCTCTGCTTGAAAATCTTGGACTTTAAACAACCTAGGCTTGAAAACATATCACAGAGTGAAAATACCTCTTAACTTACTTTAGAAAAAAACTAACAAAGCGATGCAAAAAAACTTCATTTTAAAAAGTTTTTCAACAGTTAAAGCTTACAGCACCTGGTATTCCCAGGAGGTCTCCCATCCAAGTACTAACCAGGGCCAAGCCTTCTTAGCTTCCGAGATCAGACGAGACCGGGCGTTCTTGGGCTGGTATGGCCGTAAGCAATCTCTGCTTGAAAATCTTGGACTTTAAACAACCTAGGCTTGAAAACATATCACAGAGTGAAAATACCTCTTAACTTACTTTAGAAAAAAAACTAACAAAGCGATGCAAAAAAACTTCATTTGAAAAAGTTTTTCAACAGTTAAAGCTTACAGCACCTGGTATTCCCAGGAGGTCTCCCATCCAAGTACTAACCAGGCCCAAGCCTTCTTAGCTTCCGAGATCAGACGAGACCGGGCGTTCTTGGGCTGGTATTGCCGTAAGCAATGTCTGCTTGAAAATCTTGGACTTTAAACAACCTAGGCTTGAAAACATATCACAGAGTGAAAATACCTCTTAACTTACTTTAGAAAAAAACTAACAAAGCGATGCAAAAAAACTTCATTTTAAAAAGTTTTTCAACAGTTAAAGCTTACAGCACCTGGTATTCCCAGGAGGTCTCCCATCCAAGTACTAACCAGGCCCAAGCCTTCTTAGCTTCCGAGATCAGACGAGACCGGGCGTTCTTGGGCTGGTATGGCCGTAAGCAATCTCTGCTTGAAAATCTTGGACTTTAAACAACCTAGGCTTGAAAACATATCACAGAGTGAAAATACCTCTTAACTTACTTTAGAAAAAAACTAACAAAGCGATGCAAAAAAACTTCATTTTAAAAAGTTTTTCAACAGTTAAAGCTTACAGCACCTGGTATTCCCAGGAGGTCTCCCATCCAAGTACTAACCAGGCCCAAGCCTTCTTAGCTTCCGAGATCAGACGAGACCGGGCGTTCTTGGGCTGGTATGGCCGTAAGCAATCTCTGCTTGAAAATCTTGGACTTTAAACAACCTAGGCTTGAAAACATATCACAGAGTGAAAATACCTCTTAACTTACTTTAGAAAAAAACTAACAAAGCGATGCAAAAAAACTTCATTTTAAAAAGTTTTTCAACAGTTAAAGCTTACAGCACCTGGTATTCCCAGGAGGTCTCCCATCCAAGTACTAACCAGGCCCAAGCCTTCTTAGCTTCCGAGATCAGACGAGACCGGGCGTTCTTGGGCTGGTATGGCCGTAAGCAATCTCTGTTTGAAAATCTTGGACTTTAAACAACCTAGGCTTGAAAACATATCACAGAGTGAAAATACCTCTTAACTTACTTTAGAAAAAAATCTAACAAAGCGATGCAAAAAAACTTCATTTTAAAAAGTTTTTCAACAGTTAAAGCTTACAGCACCTGGTATTCCCAGGAGGTCTCCCATCCAAGTACTAACCAGGCCCAAGCCTTCTTAGCTTCCGAGATCAGACGAGACCGGGCGTTCTTGGGCTGGTATGGCCGTAAGCAATGTGTTCTTGAAAATCTTGGACTTTAAGCAACCTAGGCTTGAAAGCATATCACAGAGTGAAAATACCTCTTAACTTACTTTAGAAAAAACTAACAAAGCGATGCAAAAAAAACTTCATTTTAAAAAGTTTTTCAACAGTTAAAGCTTAAAGCACCTGGTATTCCCAGGAGGTCTCCCATCCAAGTACTAACCAGGGCCAAGCCTTCTTAGCTTCCGAGATCAGACGAGACCGGGCGTTCTTAGGCTGGTATGGCAGTAAGCAATCTCTGCTTGAAAATCTTGGACTTTAAACAACCTAGGCTTGAAAACATATCACAGAGTGAAAATACCTCTTAACTTACTTCAGAAAAAAACTAACAAAGCAATGCAAAAAAACTTCATTTGAAAAAGTTTTTCAACAGTTAAAGCTTACAGCACCTGGTATTCCCAGGAGGTCTCCCATCCAAGTACTAACCAGGCCCAAGCCTTCTTAGCTTCCGAGATCAGACGAGACCGGGCGTTCTTGGGCTGGTATGGCCGTAAGCAATCTATGCTTAAAAATCTTGGACTTTAAACAACCTAGGCTTGAAAACATATCACAGAGTGAAAATACCTCTTAACTTACTTTAGAAAAAAACTAACAAAGCGATGCAAAAAAACTTTATTTTAAAATGTTTTTCAACAGTTAAAGCTTACAGCACCTGGTATTCCCAGGAGGTCTCCCATCCAAGTACTAACCAGGCCCAAGCCTTCTTAGCTTCCGAGATCAGACGAGACCAGGCGTTCTTGGGCTGTTATGGCCATAAGCAATGTCTACTTGAAAATCTTGGACTTTAAACAACCTAGGCTTGAAAACATATCACAGAGTGAAAATACCTCTTAACTTACTTTAGAAAAAAACTAACAAAGCGATGCAAAAAAAACTTCATTTTAAAAAGTTTTTTAACAGTTAAAGCTTACAGCACCTGGTATTCTCAGGAGGTCTCCCATTCCAAGTACTAACCAGGCCCAAGCCTTCTTAGCTTCCGAGATCAGACGAGACCGGGCGTTCTTGGCTGGTATGGCCAGTAAGCAATCTCTGCTTGAAAATCTTGGACTTTAAACAACCTAGCTTGAAAACATATCACAGAGTGAAAATACCTCTTAACTTACTTTAGAAAAAAACTAACAAAGCGATGCAAAAAAACTTCATTTTAAAAAGTTTTTTTACAGTTAAAGCTTACAGCACCTGGTATTCCCAGGAGGTCTCCCATCCAAGTACTAACCAGGCCCAAGCCTTCTTAGCTTCCGAGATCAGACGAGACCGGGCGTTCTTGGGCTGGTATGGCCGTAAGCAATGTCTACTTGAAAATCTTGGACTTTAAACAACCTAGGCTTGAAAACATATCACAGAGTGAAAATACCTCTTAACTTACTTTAGAAAAAAATTAACAAAGCGATGCAAAAAAACTTCATTTAAATAAGTTTTTCAACAGTTAAGCTTACAGCATCTGGTATTCCCAGGAGGTCTCCCATCCAAGTACTAACCAGGGCCAAGCCTTCTTAGCTTCCGAGATCAGACGAGACCGGGCGTTCTTGGGCTGGTATGGCCGTAAGCAATATCTGCTTGAAATTCTTGGACTTTAAACAACCTAGGCTTGAAAACATATCACACAGTGAAAATACCTCTTAACTTACTTAAGAAAAAACTAACAAAGCGATGCAATAAAACTTCATTTTAAAAAGTTTTTCAACAGTTAAAGCTTACAGCACCTGGTATTCCCAGGAGGTCTCCCATCCAAGTACTAACCAGGCCCAAGCCTTCTTAGCTTCCGAGATCAGACGAGACCAGGCATTCTTGGGCTGGTATGGCCGTAAGCAATCTCTGTTTGAAAATCTTGGACTTTAAACAACCTAGGCTTAAAAACATATCACAGAGTGAAAATACCTCTTAACTTACTTAAGAAAAAACTAACAAAGCGATGCAAAAAAACTTCATTTAAAAAGTTTTTCAACAGTTAAAGCTTACAGCACCTGGTATTCCCAGGAGGTCTCCCATCCAAGTACTAACCAGGCCCAAGCCTTCTTAGCTTCCGAGATCAGACGAGACCGGGCGTTCTTGGGCTGGTATGGCCGTAAGCAATATCTGCTTGAAAATCTTGGACTTTAAACAACCTAGGCTTGAAAACATATCACAGAGTGAAAATACCACTTAACATACTTTAGAAAAACACTAACAAAGTGTTGGAAAATGTATATAAGTTATCATGCTATCCTCTTTTAGTATTACTTCTGTATTTGGAATGTTAACCTTTGGAAAACATCAGCTATATTAAACACTAGCCAACATCTGTATTTGTAATGCTAACATCTAAATGACATCAGCATTAATCATTAGCTGCTTGGAAGAGAAACCGAGGAACAAGAGAAGTGTTGCAACACAAAGTCGCCGGGGCGAGGTGACCGAGACCTGGCGGGATCTGGGAAAACAGCGAACGGAGAACTTGCAGATGGAAAAAGAAGGAGACCACCAATCATGAGATAAACAACAGTGAAGTTCTACGAATTTCTATGTTCGGGACAAACCCATCTGACGTCTGATTGTATCACCCTGTATTGAATAAAAAGAGGAGGCACGTCAGAAACCACAGAGCTGTTGGAGGCAACCTGTGGGTGTGTTTCTGATAGCTCTCCT
This sequence comes from Denticeps clupeoides, assembly GCF_900700375.1. Lineage (NCBI taxonomy): Eukaryota > Metazoa > Chordata > Actinopteri > Clupeiformes > Denticipitidae > Denticeps > Denticeps clupeoides. Next base: position 10,007 of record NW_021629992.1, read on the forward strand.
TGCAAGTAAACGAACTCGACCTGCTTCGTGTCTTCCTTCTCCAGTTATTTAATAAGTGTTAGAACAAGGTTTAACTCTGACATTTAATTGGTCCTTCGAGCCGGATTCCAAGAGACCCCCGGACCCCAGTGGCCGGGACGGTGGACGCCAGCAAAGAAACCTCGGCCGAGGCTGACCCCCAAGGGTCAGTAGAATACCCCTTTGGGGACTGGAGGGCCGACCGCCTGCTGGGCTCCGGAGGGTTGAAGGAATTCCAGGAGAAGAGACACGGGGTAAGTTGACTTTTATTCAAAAGGTATGAATGGTATGGTAACAAGAGGTTACATAAAAAGAAGTTACAAGAGGTAACTGAAGTAACAAGAGGTTACTTAAACAAACCCTGGGTATTCTAGACTCTGGCAGGTGACAGGTGGCAGTTAAGTTCCGTGGGGAGGTGCAGACTCCTCTGCTAGGTAGCAGTTAAATTCTGCGGGGAGGGCGGACTCCTCCCATAAAGGGTTAAAATCCGCGGGGAAACGGACCCCTCTGCCCTGGTAAAAGGAACGTTCAATAAGAAAAAAAAAAAAAAAAAGTTGTGTAAAACTCATACAGGTGTATGAGAGCGCGCATGCGGAGTGCTTGTGTGGATGAAAGGGAGTGAAAGTCGCTAGACCGACACTCCATGTAAAAATCACAGGAAATTGAACAGTGACTTTTGTGGAAGCTTTTACGCAAGGTATTCACACCCCAAAACATTTGAGGTAGAAGTTGAATACACCACGAGAGGTATTTTAACACTGTCCTGTGATCTAAACACCAGTGTCTTAGGCTACCCCAGGTACACAAAATCACTGGTCTAAATTTAAGTCAAAATGGGTAAAGGATCCAGCAAACCAGAACCAAAAGAGTCCTTAAAATGTAAAGATTGGAAATACGTTGAACAAATTAACAAAGCCTACGTTGAACCATTAAATAAATGGATAGTAAAGTACGAGTTCGAAGGGCAATTAAGGGTAAGAAGCTTGGTAGAGTTACAGGGGGCCATTAAGTTAAAATGTAAAAATAAAGAAAAAGAGATGAAGAAAGAAGGTGTTGACGAGTTAATGCAATGGATAAAGATAGCGGGGAAACGAGAAGAAGGAGAGAGAAGGGATAGACAGGCCAGGGAAGCTACAGCGAGAGCGAAGAGCGAGGGGGAGGAGGTACCCATTGTTAAAAAAACTGAAGGCGCCGTCCTGTTTCATCGTAAGGAGGACGACGAGTCTGTAACCAGAGGGAGCCGTAGGGGAGGGGTGAGCGCAGCTCAGGAGAGAGGAGCAGAAGGGGAGGGGGCGATGGAATCAACGCCACAGCCTCTCACATTACCACCACCTCCTACGAACTTACTGTATCCTGAGATACCTAAATTTGAAGAAGAAAACCCCCCTGCTTATAAACCTGGCGCCTACTCCCCAACACCGCATACTCGATCTCGAGGGGAAGTAAGACCCTGGTCTAAAACCTTGGGCAAAGTTTGGGACAGTCCCCCCAAAATGCCATATTTACAAGAGGGGGATCAATATCCCCTTATAGAAGTGGCCAACCCTAATCCAAGTGACGATGAGCAGTCTCGTACCATCCTAGTATATCGGACCTGGACTCAGAAAGATATAAAAAAGGTGGTAGAAGGCGTGACTCCTTATAAAGAGGATATAGAAAAGTTTAAGGGAGACATGGAGGCGATTCGAAGGTCTTACCATTTGAACGGTGTTGAAGTGCAACAAATATATATGCAAGCAATGGGGCAGGACTGGCACCATGTAGAGGGTAACTGGTCACCATTAGCAACGAACGGTGAACCCCTGGGTCAGGAGGAGGAAGAGTTAACAGACAGAACGTTAGCTTTGTTAAATAGGATTCGGGAAAAGTATAGGAAGAGAGCAAACTATAGTGAAATTGGGAGAGTGAAGCAGGAGGAGGATGAGAAGTTTGAGGATTATAAAGTTAGAATGGAGAAGGTCTTCAAACAGCATAGTGGTCTTGTGGATGAAGGTGGGCCTGAAGGAGTGTATCGTCAACAACTTAAAAATGCCTTGCATAGTGGGTCAAAAGACGGGGTGCGTAATTGGGTAGACAAACATATGATAGGGCTGCCCACTAAGACATTGGAAGAGTACCTAGACCACGCCGCACACATAGATAAATTAATCAGAACCAAGAAAGCAGTAGATAAATCCACAAAAAAGAAAACTGACACCTTTTGGGGAGATGTCGGGGGGAGTGAAGACGCATTTTATCAAGAAGGCAGAGGCAGAATGAGACAGAGAGGACGCTTCCAGAGAGACAGAGCAGGGAGAGGCGGGGGCGTCCAGAGTCGAGGGTGGAGACCACGTAGCCGATTGGGAGCAGGCTGCTGGTCCTGCGGGAAGTCTGGGCATCTTGCCAGGGATTGTCCAACAGGGCCAGGAGCCAATTCAGCATGACTAGGGGGGAAACTGCATGACTCAGAGCACACGGCACAGGCCAATGAGGAAACTCATGTGGATTTAAATTTGGAAGAAATTTTCTCTTTAAATCAAGAAAGACTAGAAATAGCCTTACTGGTAAATGGGGAAGAAATTGTATTCCTCTGTGACTCTGGGGCATGCCGAACTACATGCAAGGAACACATACCCTGTAGTGAAGTGAATGATGAGACTGGTAATCAAACGCAGAGCCGAACTGCAGAGAGGGGACCTTTTCCCTTTGGAAGGAAGAGGCACTCCAAATTTTTACTACACACTTGACATCTCTGATAGTGACCCCCATAAAGTGGGGACCGAATTGTTAAAGGTGGGAGGACAGTTGGCAAGCTATCAGCCACACATTACAGGCATGGAACCTATGTCCTCAGATGAACTACATGTCACCATGTGGTATAAAAATTCTCCAGGACCTGATTCGACATACGAGAACAAGCTGTCACGACTCATGCCAATGGCTATTGTCGTACCTTATGTCTACTCTGATGGCCAAGGTAACGTGGTGGCAGAGGTCACTTTACCTACACCACTTCGTGCGATGCTCCGCGGATGGTACCCGCCTCACATCTCACTGTATAAAAGCAGAGAGAGGAGCTGGAAGTCATTAGGTAACATCGTGCAACAAGGTGACAGTGCAAGGGACTGGACCAACCTGGGTGACAGGATGGAATATAGTGCACAAACAGGCTTCACCAGAAAATGGCTGTATTGGACAATACAGACCAAGGCTGGAGTTCATATGAACTCCAGGAACCAGTGAAATTTTTTGCTCACTGAAGAAGACGAATCACAACTGGCTCAAATTCCCCAATCATTGTGGTCACAAGGACCGTCTGATGTTGGACTGATTAAAGGCATTTTACCAGTACAAATCAGACCCAAAACTGAATATCGTCCTTGCATTAAGCAGTACCCTCTCAAACCTGATGCATTACAGGGCATCACACCGGTTATACGTGATCTACAAAAAGCTGGGGTTATCGTTGAATGCAATGATTCCCCGTGTAACACACCCATATTTCCTGTGAAAAAGCAAGCTCCCTCAGTAGGATGGAGAATGGTGCAAGATCTGCAAGCAGTAAATGCTGCAGTAATCCAGCGAGCTCCGTGTGTGCCCGATCCACACACACTGCTAAATTCTTTAAGAGCTGACGCTCAAGCCTTCACTGTGGTTGACATTAGCAATGCCTTTTTCTCCATTCCCATAGACATAGACAGTCAATTTTGGTTTGCTTTTACATTTCAAGGAAAGCGTTACACCTACACTAGACTTCCCCAAGGCTATTGTGAAAGCCCCACTATATATTCACAAGCCATGCATGCCTGCATGTCCAAATTTCAACCACCAGGGGGAAGCCAGATTTTACTTTACGTTGATGACATACTACTGGCTTCTCCAAGCCTGGAAGTATGTAAAGAAGACACTGTGGCCCTCTTAATTCATTTGGCTAAGGAGGGGCACAAAGTTAGCAAAAACAAATTGCAACTATGGAAACCACAAGTAAAGTATCTGGGTCACCACCTCAGTGCAGGGGGCAGAACTATTCTGGAAGAACGAAAGACAGCAGTCCTACAGGCGCCTAAACCAATCACTAAAAAACAGATGATGTCATTCTTAGGCTTGACCAATTACTGTAGAAGCTGGGTGCCAAATTACGCTGAAATTACTTCCCCACTCACCGCCTTAATTTACTCCGAAAACCTAAAAATGACATCACCGCTAAACTGGACGTCAGAAGCAGAAAAAGCTTTTTGTGATATCAAACAGGCGCTGACCTCCAGTTTAGCTCTAGCCTTGCCAAACTATAGTAAACCATTTATACAAATGGTGGACTGTAAAGACAAGTACATGACATCTGTTCTCACCCAGCAACATGGAGACAAGTTGAGACCAATTGCTTACTTCTCATCTAAATTGGATAATGTTGCTTGCGCATTGCCACACTGTGTGAGGGCGGTCATAGCAGCGTCTATGGCAGTAGAGGTAAGTGCTGGAATAGTTTTATTCCATCCATTGACCCTTAAGGTCCCACATGCAGTGGCGGCTTTGCTACTGCAAACCAACATGATCTTTTTATCCCCTGCAAGGCACCTCTCCTGCATGGCGACGTTGCTGTCACAGCCCCACCTCACCATCGAACGTTGCACCACACTGAACCCAGCCACATTGTTACCTTTGCCGGGGGACGGAGAACAACACGACTGCCAAGCACTCGCAGAACATACAGCCAAATCTAGATTAGATTTAAGTGACCAACCATTGCCTCAGGGATGAGATAGTGTTCGTTGATGGCTCTTCTAAGAAAAATGACCTGGGCAAAACACTGACAGGTTATGCTGTTGTGACATTAGACACCGTACTCAAAGCAGAACACTTGCCATCCTCATTTTCAGCACAGGCCGCCGAGATTGTCGCTCTAACAGAGGCCTGTAAACTAATGAAAGGAAAAGACGTCACCATTTATACTGACAGTCAATATGCATTTGCAACAGTACACACATTTGCTCAGTATTGGCACAACCGGGGAATGGTTACTTCAACCGGCAAGCCAGTGACTCATGCTCAATTATTACGAGAATTGCTAAAAGCTGTGCACCTACCCGCTAAAGTAGCCATATGTAAGTGTGCAGCTCACACTAATTCCAAAGACACAATTTCACACGGTAATGCCTTTGCTGACCGCACTGCAAAGCAGGCCGCTGAAAAAAACCATACATGTGTTTGTTACTGACCAAGTCCAAATCATTTCTCCTGACATTCTCATTGACATGCAACAACAAAGCACACCACATGAGATAGATACGTGGGTGAAACATGGGGCTTCAATCCACGACAAGATATACATTTGACCCCTGGGAAAACCAATCCTACCAAAGAATATGTTTAAATGGGCTGCTATATTGAGCCATGGGAAATCTCATGTCTCAACAGGAGGGATGGTAGGACTAATACAACAACATTTCACGGCATATGGGTTTAGCTCATTTTCAAAAAACTTCTGTAGAACATGTTTGATATGTGCCAAACATAATGCTCAAGGAAACTTAAGACCAAAGCGTGGCCAGTTCCCCAAGCCACAATATCCATTTCAGGTCATACACATGGATTTTATCCAACTGAACAAAAGTGAGGGGAAAGAGTACTGTTTAGTCATTATTGACGCATTCTCTAAATGGGTAGAATTATTTCCAACCAAACATCCAGACGCGCTAACGGTAGCAAAAGCCTTGTGTAAAGACATTATCCCACGCTACGGAATACCAGAGAAAATATATAGCGACAACGGGACACATTTCGTGAATCAGATGGTAACCAATATTGGGAAAATGTTTCACATTAATCTAAAAAACCATTGCAGCTACCATCCACAAAGCGCGGGGCTGGTGGAGCGAATGAATGGTACAATTAAAAACAGGTTGAAAAAATGCATGGAAGAAACGCATCGACCATGGACTCAATGTTTAGAGCTGGTAAAACTATACATCAATATTACTAGCACGTCCGGCTTAACTCCATATGAGACTTTATTTGGAAGACCATATAGATTACCTTACTTTAAAAACCAATGGGAAACAGAGGAAGATGTGTCACTGGCAGACTACATGAGAAAAATGCTAGAAACGAAAAAACAGAGTAATCCTGATGATGAATTCCCTATTTCTCAGCAGGATCTTCCACTGGTGGAGCCCGGAGACTGGGTGCTTGTAAAAAGCATAAAGCGGAAGCACTGGCACTCACCGAAGTGGGAAGGGCCCTACCAAGTGATCCTGACAACACCGACGGCTGTTAAGATAACAGAAAGGGGAACTTGGATACATCAGTCACACTGTAAAAAGGTCATTTCTGCTAACCCTGCCGACGGGAAAGGTGAGCAAAAGTCTGATAATAGGGTGGACTCAGACGTGTAGAATCTGGGTAGACCCGAAAGTCAGTGAAGAACACTTTACAGCCACCAATCCAAGAAGAGGCAGAAAGGGGGAAAAAAGGTTGGCAGAAATGAAGACGTTTAGGAAGTATATGTTGTGTCAAAGAACGTGTGCGGTTATAATCGGGTTAACAGTAATAATTACTGTATGGGTGATGTTGAGGTACAGAGATGAAGGAAAGGTTGAAGAAAAAGTAAATGGGACTATGGCCATAACTGCTAAATCTAGAGTGGCCAGAGCTAGTGCTTGGAAGCGGAAGTATTTCACCACTTATCGATGTAACGGCACAGACGGTATAAGTACACCATATATCTTCCCTACTCCTACGGTGTGTGTAAGCGCCAATACCACCTCGATTGTAACTGTACCATTAACTGCCCTTGTCAATGGGGAGTATAGAGCAATTTCTTACGCACAGTACCCGTGGTATATGACTGATCAACAAGTTAATAGGGGATGGGATAACTTAGTAGCAGACCCAGCTGACTATGATTGGAAAGACTGGACAACCCACCCTTATGCAATACACCATAGGAAATTAATTTCATTTGTTAAGTCGACTCCTGCAAATCACGTTACTGTATTCAAGATGTTTTTCAATCTCACTGATCTAGACCTGTGGCCACCATCTGTCCACGGGAAAAACGATACGTACCAAGAAGACCGGGGTGGAAGATGCTGGGTATTCTTTTTGTGGCCATATATTCATGTTCACCAACCTCCTTACTTTCCACTCCGAGTTTGTCAAATACCCGAGCGTAAGATGAACAAAACTGGAGTGAACTGGCAAGCATTTGATAAAGGTATACAGATTAGAGAGTTAAAAGAGAACCAACCAATCGATGATTGGTTCGGGGTAACTACGGGGATAACGGGGAAAAATAATAATTGGTTCCTACTAGTGGAACAGGCTGCTAATGTTACTCAACAAGACTGCGTTGTGTGTTTGGGGCCGCGACCACTATTACAGGTAATACCAGCAGTAATAGCGGATGAATGTGTTGTTGAAGTAATGATCAAAACTCAACCGTATAAAGGTTGCCAAGCTTGGGATCAAGTTTATCCTCTTACAGGACCAGAGAAGCTGAAACCAAATTTCTCCAGTAAAATAGCACAAGGAAATTTTACATGTATCAACCTACTGGGGGGACAGAACCTATTGGGAGAAGGGGCACCGAGAGATTGGTGTAGCACAATACAAAATGTGGGAACTTATTTTAACCCACTGTCTCGAAGTGATATATGGTGGTGGTGTGGAGGCAATAAGCTGTTTGACCGTTTGCCCCCCAATGCCACCGGGTTGTGTGCCCTAGTAACCCTTTTATTACCAGTGTCCATTTATCCAACAAACGTAACTAATCTGTTGTTCAAATTAAACAGTCTGGCACCTGCAGACTGGCACAGGAGGAAGAGGTCAACCCTGCCCTGGGAGAAGCTAACTGATCCAACATACATAGATGCAATTGGGGTACCCAGGGGGGTGCCTGATGAATATAAAATAGCTAATCAAATAGCGGCGGGATTTGAATCAGCCTTATGCTGGTGGTGTACAATTAACAAGAACGTAGACAGAATCAACTACATTTACATTTAAGTTACATTAAGTTACATTTAGGTAATTGGACACAAGACGTTTTTGAGGCCGTGCATGGGCAATTGTCAGCCACTTCCCTCATGGCATTTCAGAACAGGATTGCGTTAGATATGCTTTTGGCGGAAAAGGGCGGAGTTTGCGTCATGTTTGGAGAGCAATGCTGCTCATTCATCCCAAACAACACAGCTGCAGGAGGCAGTCTGACACTGGCCATCGACGGCCTGCGCTCCCTCAACCGGAAGATGAAAGAACATTCGGGAGTGGAAACTTCCATGTGGGATTCCTGGATGAGTGTCTTTGGGAAATACAAAGCCCTAATCCAATCTGTTTTAGTATCTGTAGCTGTTTTTGTTGCAATTCTGACCTTGTGTGGATGTTGTTGTGTTCCTTGTCTGCGCAGCCTTGTGAACCGCCTCATAACCGCGGCCTTATCAACTAAGAAAACTGATGAAGCACAGGAATACCCGCTTTTGGATGATTCAATAGACCTCAGCGACTTGCAGCTGAGCCAGCTGTTCCAAGAATCTTTCTACAAGAATGAGAGCCACTAACTCTGTGTGTAAAATGTATTGCTCTGTTTATGAACTAATAGTTAAAAATCCTGAAGGAAGCGACTATTGGGGAAAGTAACAAAAAGAGTCAATTACATGATAAACAGGAGGGAAATGTTGGAAAATGTATATAAGTTATCATGCTATCCTCTTTTAGTATTACTTCTGTATTTGGAATGTTAACCTTTGGAAAACATCAGCTATATTAAACACTAGCCAACATCTGTATTTGTAATGCTAACATCTAAATGACATCAGCATTAATCATTAGCTGCTTGGAAGAGAAACCGAGGAACAAGAGAAGTGTTGCAACACAAAGTCGCCGGGGCGAGGTGACCGAGACCTGGCGGGATCTGGGAAAACAGCGAACGGAGAACTTGCAGATGGAAAAAGAAGGAGACCACCAATCATGAGATAAACAACAGTGAAGTTCTACGAATTTCTATGTTCGGGACAAACCCATCTGACGTCTGATTGTATCACCCTGTATTGAATAAAAAGAGGAGGCACGTCAGAAACCACAGAGCTGTTGGAGGCAACCTGTGGGTGTGTTTCTGATAGCTCTCCTTGCAAGTAAACGAACTCGACCTGCTTCGTGTCTTCCTTCTCCAGTTATTTAATAAGTGTTAGAACAAGGTTTAACTCTGACACAAAGCGATGCAAAAAAACTTCATTTTAAAAAGTTTTTCAACAGTTAAAGCTTACAGCACCTGGTATTCCCAGGAGGTCTCCCATCCAAGTACTAACCAGGCCCAAGCCTTTTAGCTTCCGAGATCAGACGAGACCGGGCGTTCTTGGGCTGGTATGGCCGTAAGCAATCTCTGCTTGAAAATCTTGGACTTTAAACAACCTAGGCTTGAAAACATATCACAGAGTGAAAATACCTCTTAACTTACTTTAGATAAAACTAACAAAGCGATGCAAAAAAAACTTCATTTTAAAAAGTTTTTCAACAGTTAAAGCTTACAGCACCTGGTATTCCCAGGAGGTCTCCCATCCAAGTACTAACCAGGCCCAAGCCTTCTTAGCTTCCGAGATCAGACGAGACCGGGCGTTCTTGGGCTGGTATGGCAGTAAGCAATCTCTGCTTGAAAATCTTGGACTTTAAACAACCTAGGCTTGAAAACATATCACAGAGTGAAAATACCTCTTAACTTACTTTAGATAAAAAACTAACAAAGCGATGCAAAAAAACTTCATTTTAAAAAGTTTTTCAACAGTTAAAGCTTACAGCACCTGGTATTCCCAGGAGGTCTCCCATCCAAGTACTAACCAGGCCCAAGCCTTCTTAGCTTCCGAGATCAGACGAGACCGGGCGTTCTTGGGCTGGTATGGCCGTAAGCAATCTCTGCTTGAAAATCTTGGACTTTAAACAACCTAGGCTTGAAAACATATCACAGAGTGAAAATACCTCTTAACTTACTTTAGATAAAAACTAACAAAGCGATGCAAAAAAACTTCATTTTAAAAAGTTTTTCAACAGTTAAAGCTTACAGCACCTGGTATTCCCAGGAGGTCTCCCATCCAAGTACTAACCAGGCCCAAGCCTTCTTAGCTTCCGAGATCAGACGAGACCGGGCGTTCTTGGGCTGGTATGGCCGTAAGCAATCTCTGCTTGAAAATCTTGGACTTTAAACAACCTAGGCTTGAAAACATATCACAGAGTGAAAATACCTCTTAACTTACTTTAGATAAAAACTAACAAAGCGATGCAAAAAAACTTCATTTTAAAAAGTTTTTCAACAGTTAAAGCTTACAGCACCTGGTATTCCCAGGAGGTCTCCCATCCAAGTACTAACCAGGCCCAAGCCTTCTTAGCTTCCGAGATCAGACGAGACCGGGCGTTCTTGGGCTGGTATGGCCGTAAGCAATCTCTGCTTGAAAATCTTGGACTTTAAACAACCTAGGCTTGAAAACATATCACAGAGTGAAAATACCTCTTAACTTACTTTAGATAAAAAACTAACAAAGCGATGCAAAAAAAACTTCATTTTAAAAAGTTTTTCAACAGTTAAAGCTTACAGCACCTGGTATTCCCAGGAGGTCTCCCATCCAAGTACTAACCAGGCCCAAGCCTTCTTAGCTTCCGAGATCAGACGAGACCGGGCGTTCTTGGGCTGGTATGGCCGTAAGCAATCTCTGCTTGAAAATCTTGGACTTTAAACAACCTAGGCTTGAAAACATATCACAGAGTGAAAATACCTCTTAACTTACTTTAGATAAAAACTAACAAAGCGATGCAAAAAAACTTCATTTTAAAAAGTTTTTCAACAGTTAAAGCTTACAGCACCTGGTATTCCCAGGAGGTCTCCCATCCAAGTACTAACCAGGCCAAGCCTTCTTAGCTTCCGAGATCAGACGAGACCGGGCGTTCTTGGGCTGGTATGGCCGTAAGCAATCTCTGCTTGAAAATCTTGGACTTTAAACAACCTAGGCTTGAAAACATATCACAGAGTGAAAATACCTCTTAACTTACTTTAGATAAAAACTAACAAAGCGATGCAAAAAAAACTTCATTTTAAAAAGTTTTTCAACAGTTAAAGCTTACAGCACCTGGTATTCCCAGGAGGTCTCCCATCCAAGTACTAACCAGGCCCAAGCCTTCTTAGCTTCCGAGATCAGACGAGACCGGGCGTTCTTGGGCTGGTATGGCCGTAAGCAATCTCTGCTTGAAAATCTTGGACTTTAAACAACCTAGGCTTGAAAACATATCACAGAGTGAAAATACCTCTTAACTTACTTTAGATAAAAAACTAACAAAGCGATGCAAAAAAACTTCATTTTAAAAAGTTTTTCAACAGTTAAAGCTTACAGCACCTGGTATTCCCAGGAGGTCTCCCATCCAAGTACTAACCAGGCCCAAGCCTTCTTAGCTTCCGAGATCAGACGAGACCGGGCGTTCTTGGGCTGGTATGGCCGTAAGCAATCTCTGCTTGAAAATCTTGGACTTTAAACAACCTAGGCTTGAAAACATATCACAGAGTGAAAATACCTCTTAACTTACTTTAGATAAAAAACTAACAAAGCGATGCAAAAAAACTTCATTTTAAAAAGTTTTTCAACAGTTAAAGCTTACAGCACCTGGTATTCCCAGGAGGTCTCCCATCCAAGTACTAACCAGGCCCAAGCCTTCTTAGCTTCCGAGATCAGACGAGACCGGGCGTTCTTGGGCTGGTATGGCCGTAAGCAATCTCTGCTTGAAAATCTTGGACTTTAAACAACCTAGGCTTGAAAACATATCACAGAGTGAAAATACCTCTTAACTTACTTTAGAAAAAAACTAACAAAGCGATGCAAAAAAACTTCATTTTAAAAAGTTTTTCAACAGTTAAAGCTTACAGCACCTTGGTATTCCCAGGAGGTCTCCCATCCAAGTACTAACCAGGCCCAAGCCTTCTTAGCTTCCGAGATCAGACGAGACCGGGCGTTCTTGGGCTGGTATGGCCGTAAGCAATCTCTGCTTGAAAATCTTGGACTTTAAACAACCTAGGCTTGAAAACATATCACAGAGTGAAAATACCTCTTAACTTACTTTAGATAAAAACTAACAAAGCGATGCAAAAAAAACTTCATTTTAAAAAGTTTTTCAACAGTTAAAGCTTACAGCACCTGGTATTCCCAGGAGGTCTCCCATCCAAGTACTAACCAGGCCCAAGCCTTCTTAGCTTCCGAGATCAGACGAGACCGGGCGTTCTTGGGCTGGTATGGCCGTAAGCAATCTCTGCTTGAAAATCTTGGACTTTAAACAACCTAGGCTTGAAAACATATCACAGAGTGAAAATACCTCTTAACTTACTTTAGAAAAAAACTAACAAAGCGATGCAAAAAAACTTCATTTTAAAAAGTTTTTCAACAGTTAAAGCTTACAGCACCTGGTATTCCCAGGAGGTCTCCCATCCAAGTACTAACCAGGCCAAGCCTTCTTAGCTTCCGAGATCAGACGAGACCGGGCGTTCTTGGGCTGGTATGGCCAGTAAGCAATCTCTGCTTGAAAATCTTGGACTTTAAACAACCTAGGCTTGAAAACATATCACAGAGTGAAAATACCTCTTAACTTACTTTAGAAAAAAACTAACAAAGCGATGCAAAAAAACTTCATTTTAAAAAGTTTTTCAACAGTTAAAGCTTACAGCACCTGGTATTCCCAGGAGGTCTCCCATCCAAGTACTAACCAGGGCCCAAGCCTTCTTAGCTTCCGAGGATCAGACGAGACCGGGCGTTCTTGGGCTGGTATGGCCGTAAGCAATCTCTGCTTGAAAATCTTGGACTTTAAACAACCTAGGCTTGAAAACATATCACAGAGTGAAAATACCTCTTAACTTACTTTAGAAAAAAACTAACAAAGCGATGCAAAAAAACTTCATTTTAAAAAGTTTTTCAACAGTTAAAGCTTACAGCACCTGGTATTCCCAGGAGGTCTCCCATCCAAGTACTAACCAGGCCCAAGCCTTCTTAGCTTCCGAGATCAGACGAGACCGGGCGTTCTTGGGCTGGTATGGCCGTAAGCAATCTCTGCTTGAAAATCTTGGACTTTAAACAACCTAGGCTTGAAAACATATCACAGAGTGAAAATACCTCTTAACTTACTTTAGATAAAAACTAACAAAGCGATGCAAAAAAAACTTCATTTTAAAAAGTTTTTCAACAGTTAAAGCTTACAGCACCTGGTATTCCCAGGAGGTCTCCCATCCAAGTACTAACCAGGCCCAAGCCTTCTTAGCTTCCGAGATCAGACGAGACCGGGCGTTCTTGGGCTGGTATGGCCGTAAGCAATCTCTGCTTGAAAATCTTGGACTTTAAACAACCTAGGCTTGAAAACATATCACAGAGTGAAAATACCTCTTAACTTACTTTAGAAAAAACTAACAAAGCGATGCAAAAAAACTTCATTTTAAAAAGTTTTTCAACAGTTAAAGCTTACAGCACCTGGTATTCCCAGGAGGTCTCCCATCCAAGTACTAACCAGGCCCAAGCCTTCTTAGATTCCGAGATCAGACGAGACCGGGCGTTCTTGGGCTGGTATGGCCGTAAGCAATCTCTGCTTGAAAATCTTGGACTTTAAACAACCTAGGCTTGAAAACATATCACAGAGTGAAAATACCTCTTAACTTACTTTAGAAAAAAACTAACAAAGCGATGCAAAAAAACTTCATTTTAAAAAGTTTTTCAACAGTTAAAGCTTACAGCACCTGGTATTCCCAGGAGGTCTCCCATCCAAGTACTAACCAGGCCCAAGCCTTCTTAGCTTCCGAGATCAGACGAGACCGGGCGTTCTTGGGCTGGTATGGCCGTAAGCAATCTCTGCTTGAAAATCTTGGACTTTAAACAACCTAGGCTTGAAAACATATCACAGAGTGAAAATACCTCTTAACTTACTTTAGAAAAAAACTAACAAAGCGATGCAAAAAAACTTCATTTTAAAAAGTTTTTCAACAGTTAAAGCTTACAGCACCTGGTATTCCCAGGAGGTCTCCCATCCAAGTACTAACCAGGCCCAAGCCTTCTTAGCTTCCGAGATCAGACGAGACCGGGCGTTCTTGGGCTGGTATGGCCGTAAGCAATCTCTGCTTGAAAATCTTGGACTTTAAACAACCTAGGCTTGAAAACATATCACAGAGTGAAAATACCTCTTAACTTACTTTAGAAAAAACTAACAAAGCGATGCAAAAAAACTTCATTTTAAAAAGTTTTTCAACAGTTAAAGCTTACAGCACCTGGTATTCCCAGGAGGTCTCCCATCCAAGTACTAACCAGGCCCAAGCCTTCTTAGCTTCCGAGATCAGACGAGACCGGGCGTTCTTGGGCTGGTATGGCCGTAAGCAATCTCTGCTTGAAAATCTTGGACTTTAAACAACCTAGGCTTGAAAACATATCACAGAGTGAAAATACCTCTTAACTTACTTTAGATAAAAACTAACAAAGCGATGCAAAAAAACTTCATTTTAAAAAGTTTTTCAACAGTTAAAGCTTACAGCACCTGGTATTCCCAGGAGGTCTCCCATCCAAGTACTAACCAGGCCAAGCCTTCTTAGCTTCCGAGATCAGACGAGACCGGGCGTTCTTGGGCTGGTATGGCCGTAAGCAATCTCTGCTTGAAAATCTTGGACTTTAAACAACCTAGGCTTGAAAACATATCACAGAGTGAAAATACCTCTTAACTTACTTTAGATAAAAACTAACAAAGCGATGCAAAAAAACTTCATTTTAAAAAGTTTTTCAACAGTTAAAGCTTACAGCACCTGGTATTCCCAGGAGGTCTCCCATCCAAGTACTAACCAGGCCCAAGCCTTCTTAGCTTCCGAGATCAGACGAGACCGGGCGTTCTTGGGCTGGTATGGCCGTAAGCAATCTCTGCTTGAAAATCTTGGACTTTAAACAACCTAGGCTTGAAAACATATCACAGAGTGAAAATACCTCTTAACTTACTTTAGATAAAAACTAACAAAGCGATGCAAAAAAACTTCATTTTAAAAAGTTTTTCAACAGTTAAAGCTTACAGCACCTGGTATTCCCAGGAGGTCTCCCATCCAAGTACTAACCAGGCCCAAGCCTTCTTAGCTTCCGAGATCAGACGAGACCGGGCGTTCTTGGGCTGGTATGGCCGTAAGCAATCTCTGCTTGAAAATCTTGGACTTTAAACAACCTAGGCTTGAAAACATATCACAGAGTGAAAATACCTCTTAACTTACTTTAGATAAAAACTAACAAAGCGATGCAAAAAAACTTCATTTTAAAAAGTTTTTCAACAGTTAAAGCTTACAGCACCTGGTATTCCCAGGAGGTCTCCCATCCAAGTACTAACCAGGCCCAAGCCTTCTTAGCTTCCGAGATCAGACGAGACCGGGCGTTCTTGGGCTGGTATGGCCGTAAGCAATCTCTGCTTGAAAATCTTGGACTTTAAACAACCTAGGCTTGAAAACATATCACAGAGTGAAAATACCTCTTAACTTACTTTAGAAAAAACTAACAAAGCGATGCAAAAAAACTTCATTTTAAAAAGTTTTTCAACAGTTAAAGCTTACAGCACCTGGTATTCCCAGGAGGTCTCCCATCCAAGTACTAACCAGGCCCAAGCCTTCTTAGCTTCCGAGATCAGACGAGACCGGGCGTTCTTGGGCTGGTATGGCCGTAAGCAATCTCTGCTTGAAAATCTTGGACTTTAAACAACCTAGGCTTGAAAACATATCACAGAGTGAAAATACCTCTTAACTTACTTTAGAAAAAACTAACAAAGCGATGCAAAAAAACTTCATTTTAAAAAGTTTTTCAACAGTTAAAGCTTACAGCACCTGGTATTCCCAGGAGGTCTCCCATCCAAGTACTAACCAGGCCCAAGCCTTCTTAGCTTCCGAGATCAGACGAGACCGGGCGTTCTTGGGCTGGTATGGCCGTAAGCAATCTCTGCTTGAAAATCTTGGACTTTAAACAACCTAGGCTTGAAAACATATCACAGAGTGAAAATACCTCTTAACTTACTTTAGAAAAAACTAACAAAGCGATGCAAAAAAACTTCATTTTAAAAAGTTTTTCAACAGTTAAAGCTTACAGCACCTGGTATTCCCAGGAGGTCTCCCATCCAAGTACTAACCAGGCCCAAGCCTTCTTAGCTTCCGAGATCAGACGAGACCGGGCGTTCTTGGGCTGGTATGGCCGTAAGCAATCTCTGCTTGAAAATCTTGGACTTTAAACAACCTAGGCTTGAAAACATATCACAGAGTGAAAATACCTCTTAACTTACTTTAGAAAAAAAACTAACAAAGCGATGCAAAAAAACTTCATTTTAAAAAGTTTTTCAACAGTTAAAGCTTACAGCACCTGGTATTCCCAGGAGGTCTCCCATCCAAGTACTAACCAGGCCCAAGCCTTCTTAGCTTCCGAGATCAGACGAGACCGGGCGTTCTTGGGCTGGTATGGCCGTAAGCAATCTCTGCTTGAAAATCTTGACTTTAAACAACCTAGGCTTGAAAACATATCACAGAGTGAAAATACCTCTTAACTTACTTTAGATAAAAAACTAACAAAGCGATGCAAAAAAACTTCATTTTAAAAAGTTTTTCAACAGTTAAAGCTTACAGCACCTGGTATTCCCAGGAGGTCTCCCATCCAAGTACTAACCAGGCCCAAGCCTTCTTAGCTTCCGAGATCAGACGAGACCGGGCGTTCTTGGGCTGGTATGGCCGTAAGCAATCTCTGCTTGAAAATCTTGGACTTTAAACAACCTAGGCTTGAAACATATCACAGAGTGAAAATACCTCTTAACTTACTTTAGATAAAAACTAACAAAGCGATGCAAAAAAACTTCATTTTAAAAAGTTTTTCAACAGTTAAAGCTTACAGCACCTGGTATTCCCAGGAGGTCTCCCATCCAAGTACTAACCAGGCCCAAGCCTTCTTAGCTTCCGAGATCAGACGAGACCGGGCGTTCTTGGGCTGGTATGGCCGTAAGCAATCTCTGCTTGAAAATCTTGGACTTTAAACAACCTAGGCTTGAAAACATATCACAGAGTGAAAATACCTCTTAACTTACTTTAGAAAAAAACTAACAAAGCGATGCAAAAAAACTTCATTTTAAAAAGTTTTTCAACAGTTAAAGCTTACAGCACCTGGTATTCCCAGGAGGTCTCCCATCCAAGTACTAACCAGGCCCAAGCCTTCTTAGCTTCCGAGATCAGACGAGACCGGGCGTTCTTGGGCTGGTATGGCCGTAAGCAATCTCTGCTTGAAAATCTTGGACTTTAAACAACCTAGGCTTGAAAACATATCACAGAGTGAAAATACCTCTTAACTTACTTTAGATAAAAACTAACAAAGCGATGCAAAAAAACTTCATTTTAAAAAGTTTTTCAACAGTTAAAGCTTACAAGCACCTGGTATTCCCAGGAGGTCTCCCATCCAAGTACTAACCAGGCCCAAGCCTTCTTAGCTTCCGAGATCAGACGAGACCGGGCGTTCTTGGGCTGGTATGGCCGTAAGCAATCTCTGCTTGAAAATCTTGGACTTTAAACAACCTAGGCTTGAAAACATATCACAGAGTGAAAATACCTCTTAACTTACTTTAGATAAAAAACTAACAAAGCGATGCAAAAAAACTTCATTTTAAAAAGTTTTTCAACAGTTAAAGCTTACAGCACCTGGTATTCCCAGGAGGTCTCCCATCCAAGTACTAACCAGGCCCAAGCCTTCTTAGCTTCCGAGATCAGACGAGACCGGGCGTTCTTGGGCTGGTATGGCCGTAAGCAATCTCTGCTTGAAAATCTTGGACTTTAAACAACCTAGGCTTGAAAACATATCACAGAGTGAAAATACCTCTTAACTTACTTTAGATAAAAACTAACAAAGCGATGCAAAAAAACTTCATTTTAAAAAGTTTTTTCAACAGTTAAAGCTTACAGCACCTGGTATTCCCAGGAGGTCTCCCATCCAAGTACTAACCAGGCCCAAGCCTTCTTAGCTTCCGAGATCAGACGAGACCGGGCGTTCTTGGGCTGGTATGGCCGTAAGCAATCTCTGCTTGAAAATCTTGGACTTTAAACAACCTAGGCTTGAAAACATATCACAGAGTGAAAATACCTCTTAACTTACTTTAGAAAAAACTAACAAAGCGATGCAAAAAAACTTCATTTTAAAAAGTTTTTCAACAGTTAAAGCTTACAGCACCTGGTATTCCCAGGAGGTCTCCCATCCAAGTACTAACCAGGCCCAAGCCTTCTTAGCTTCCGAGATCAGACGAGACCGGGCGTTCTTGGGCTGGTATGGCCGTAAGCAATCTCTGCTTGAAAATCTTGGACTTTAAACAACCTAGGCTTGAAAACATATCACAGAGTGAAAATACCTCTTAACTTACTTTAGATAAAAACTAACAAAGCGATGCAAAAAAACTTCATTTTAAAAAGTTTTTCAACAGTTAAAGCTTACAGCACCTGGTATTCCAGGAGGTCTCCCATCCAAGTACTAACCAGGCCAAGCCTTCTTAGCTTCCGAGATCAGACGAGACCGGGCGTTCTTGGGCTGGTATGGCCGTAAGCAATCTCTGCTTTGAAAATCTTGGACTTTAAACAACCTAGGCTTGAAAACATATCACAGAGTGAAAATACCTCTTAACTTACTTTAGATAAAAAACTAACAAAGCGATGCAAAAAAACTTCATTTTAAAAGTTTTTCAACAGTTAAAGCTTACAGCACCTGGTATTCCCAGGAGGTCTCCCATCCAAGTACTAACCAGGCCCAAGCCTTCTTAGCTTCCGAGATCAGACGAGACCGGGCGTTCTTGGGCTGGTATGGCCGTAAGCAATCTCTGCTTGAAAATCTTGGACTTTAAACAACCTAGGCTTGAAAACATATCACAGAGTGAATATACCTCTTAACTTACTTTAGATAAAAAACTAACAAAGCGATGCAAAAAAACTTCATTTTAAAAAGTTTTTCAACAGTTAAAGCTTACAGCACCTGGTATTCCCAGGAGGTCTCCCATCCAAGTACTAACCAGGCCCAAGCCTTCTTAGCTTCCGAGATCAGACGAGACCGGGCGTTCTTGGGCTGGTATGGCCGTAAGCAATCTCTGCTTGAAAATCTTGGACTTTAAACAACCTAGGCTTGAAAACATATCACAGAGTGAAAATACCTCTTAACTTACTTTAGATAAAAACTAACAAAGCGATGCAAAAAAACTTCATTTTAAAAGTTTTTCAACAGTTTAAAGCTTACAGCACCTGGTATTCCCAGGAGGTCTCCCATCCAAGTACTAACCAGGCCCAAGCCTTCTTAGCTTCCGAGATCAGACGAGACCGGGCGTTCTTGGGCTGGTATGGCCGTAAGCAATCTCTGCTTGAAAATCTTGGACTTTAAACAACCTAGGCTTGAAAACATATCACAGAGTGAAAATACCTCTTAACTTACTTTAGAAAAAACTAACAAAGCGATGCAAAAAAACTTCATTTTAAAAAGTTTTTCAACAGTTAAAGCTTACAGCACCTGGTATTCCCAGGAGGTCTCCCATCCAAGTACTAACCAGGCCCAAGCCTTCTTAGCTTCCGAGATCAGACGAGACAGGGCGTTCTTGGGCTGGTATGGCCGTAAGCAATCTCTGCTTGAAAATCTTGGACTTTAAACAACCTAGGCTTGAAAACATATCACAGAGTGAAAATACCTCTTAACTTACTTTAGATAAAAACTAACAAAGCGATGCAAAAAAACTTCATTTTAAAAAGTTTTTCAACAGTTAAAGCTTACAGCACCTGGTATTCCCAGGAGGTCTCCCATCCAAGTACTAACCAGGCCCAAGCCTTCTTAGCTTCCGAGATCAGACGAGACCAGGGCGTTCTTGGGCTGGTATGGCCGTAAGCAATCTCTGCTTGAAAATCTTGGACTTTAAACAACCTAGGCTTGAAAACATATCACAGAGTGAAATACCTCTTAACTTACTTTAGATAAAAACTAACAAAGCGATGCAAAAAAACTTCATTTAAAAAGTTTTTCAACAGTTAAAGCTTACAGCACCTGGTATTCCAGGAGGTCTCCCATCCAAGTACTAACCAGGCCCAAGCCTTCTTAGCTTCCGAGATCAGACGAGACCGGGCGTTCTTGGGCTGGTATGGCCGTAAGCAATCTCTGCTTGAAAATCTTGGACTTTAAACAACCTAGGCTGAAAACATATCACAGAGTGAAAATACCTCTTAACTTACTTTAGATAAAAACTAACAAAGCGATGCAAAAAAACTTCATTTTAAAAGTTTTTCAACAGTTAAAGCTTACAGCACCTGGTATTCCCAGGAGGTCTCCCATCCAAGTACTAACCAGGCCCAAGCCTCTTAGCTTCCGAGATCAGACGAGACCGGGCGTTCTTGGGCTGGTAT
Source organism: Denticeps clupeoides (assembly GCF_900700375.1). Lineage (NCBI taxonomy): Eukaryota > Metazoa > Chordata > Actinopteri > Clupeiformes > Denticipitidae > Denticeps > Denticeps clupeoides. The sequence goes on from NW_021629992.1 coordinate 30,411, forward strand.
GGCCGTAAGCAATCTCTGCTTGAAAATCTTGGACTTTAAACAACCTAGGCTTGAAAACATATCACAGAGTGAAAATACCTCTAACTTACTTTAGATAAAAACTAACAAAGCGATGCAAAAAACTTCATTTTAAAAAGTTTTTCAACAGTTAAAGCTTACAGCACCTGGTATTCCCAGGAGGTCTCCCATCCAAGTACTAACCAGGCCCAAGCCTTCTTAGCTTCCGAGATCAGACGAGACCGGGCGTTCTTGGGCTGGTATGGCCGTAAGCAATCTCTGCTTGAAAATCTTGGACTTTAAACAACCTAGGCTTGAAAACATATCACAGAGTGAAAATACCTCTTAACTTACTTTAGATAAAAACTAACAAAGCGATGCAAAAAAACTTCATTTTAAAAAGTTTTTCAACAGTTAAAGCTTACAGCACCTGGTATTCCAGGAGGTCTCCCATCCAAAGTACTAACCAGGCCCAAGCCTTCTTAGCTTCCGAGATCAGACGAGACCGGCGTTCTTGGGCTGGTATGGCCGTAAGCAATCTCTGCTTGAAAATCTTGGACTTTAAAGAAACCTAGGCTTGAAAACATATCACAGAGTGAAAATACCTCTTAACTTACTTTAGATAAAAACTAACAAAGCGATGGCCAAAAAACTTCATTTTAAAAAGTTTTTCAACAGTTAAAGCTTACAGCACCTGGTATTCCCAGGAGGTCTCCCATCCAAGTACTAACCAGGCCCAAGCCTTCTTAGCTTCCGAGATCAGACGAGGACCAGGGCGTTCTTGGCTGGTTATGGCCGTAAGCAATCTCTGCTGAAAATCTTGGACTTAAACAACCTAGGCTTGAAACATATCACAGAGTGAAAATACCTCTTAACTTACTTTAGAAAAAACTAACAAAGCGATGCAAAAAAACTTCATTTTAAAAAGTTTTTCAACAGTTAAAGCTTACAGCACCTGGTATTCCCAGGAGGTCTCCCATCCAAGTACTAACCAGGCCCAAGCCTTCTTAGCTTCCGAGATCAGACGAGACCCGGCGTTCTTGGGCTGGTATGGCCGTAAGCAATCTCTGCTTGAAAATCTTGGACTTTAAACAACCTAGGCTTGAAAACATATCACAGAGTGAAAATACCTCTTAACTTACTTTAGATAAAAACTAACAAAGCGATGCAAAAAAAACTTCATTTTAAAAAGTTTTTCAACAGTTAAGCTTACAGCACCTGGTATTCCCAGGAGGTCTCCCATCCAAGTACTAACCAGGCCCAAGCCTTCTTAGCTTCCGAGATCAGACGAAGACCGGGCCGTTCTTGGGCTGGTATGGCCGTAAGCAATCTCTGCTTGAAAATCTTGGACTTTAAACAACCTAGGCTTGAAAACATATCACAGAGTGAAAATACCTCTTAACTTACTTTAGAAAAAAAACTAACAAAGCGATGCAAAAAAACTTCATTTTAAAAAGTTTTTCACAGTTAAAGCTTACAGCACCTGGTATTCCCAGGAGGTCTCCCATCCAAGTACTAACCAGGCCCAAGCCTTCTTAGCTTCCGAGATCAGACGAGACCGGGCGTTCTTGGGCTGGTATGGCCGTAAGCAATCTCTGCTTGAAAATCTTG
>NW_021629993.1:0-48008 GCF_900700375.1 Denticeps clupeoides
CGTCTCGGCGTAAAGGAGCAGCGAGCGGGAACGTGATTGTAAATATTTACTTCCGTTCTCAGCACCGCGCGGTGAAGAACGTCCCGCTGCCGGTAGACGGTCAGCTGCGGCACGCGTCGGGCCCGTAGCACAGATAGCTTCTAATGCGGTCGGGCAGGCCCAGCCGAGGCGCCGCGTCCAGCGCCCTCGTCCCCAGGGCCGTCCTCAGCGCCAGGCGGCTCAGCTGCTGCAGACTCAAGGGCGTGGCTGCAGAAGAAGGAGAGGAAGAACCTACAGCGGCCTGGAGCAGGTTTTTTACCGAGCCCTGCCGTGAACTCCCATGGTGCTTTCTGGCTACAAAATCATTTACATTTTACATTTACATTTAAGGCATTTACCAGACGCCCTTATCCAGAGCGACTTACAATCAGTATTACAGGGACAGTCACCCCCTGGAGACACTCAGGGTTAAGTGTCTTGCTCAGGGACATGATGGTAGTAAGTGGGATTCGAACCCGGGTCTTCTGGTTCATAGACGAGTGTGTTACTACGGGTGGTAGTAGCCTAGTGGGTATCACAGGTCACACCCCCTCAATTCATTTAGCAATTAAGTGAATGTGTCAATTCTCATTTAAATATGCAAATATAACAAATCTGGTACACAGTCTTGAGTTTTGTCAAAGATCTCACGATATGAATTACGATATAAAAAAAGTGAAAGTGACATGATTGTCATTGTGAGACACTGCAGCACAGCACACGGTGACACGTGTGCTCTGTATTTAACAATCACCCTTGGTGAGCAGTGGGCACCATGACAGGCGCCCGGGGAGCAGTGTGTGGGGACGGGACCTTCATCAAGGGGACCTCAGTTGCACCTTGACGGATCGGGATTCCAACCAGCGCCAGGCCACCACTGGCCCACGATACGGTTATTTGACAATATTTTGTGATACTATATACTGTTGCGATATAAAAACAGCTGAAATACAAGATGCTGTGTTCGGTCGGTCATGATTTTGTGTGCCCGGTACCCAGCTGTACTGCGCCATCTACAGGAGCGGAGGTTGTAGTAACACCGAATATGCTCGATAGCTCCACCTGGTGGACTAAACGTAAATAAAAAAAATAAAAAAAACCCACAAACTGCTCCCCGGGCGCCTGTCATGGGTGACGGTTAAATACAGAGGACACGTTTCACCGTGTCACCGTGTGCTGCAGTGTGTCACATTGACAACCATAAGCAGAAAATCCTGTAACTCACCTTCGTAGAATTGAAAGCATATTGCAGACGGGGATCCGGAACTGGTGTAGTCGATGGGTTTCCACCCTAAGTTGTCCCTGGCAAAGACGTTTCCCCCGAACTCCACCAGCAGTTCGATCAGCTGGACGTTGTTCACTTTAGCAGCATGATGGAGCGCCGTCTCGCGCAGCTTGGCGGCGTTCACGTTCGCGCCTGGAAACACCGCAGGAAGTGAGACCCCGTTCTACGCTCAGGCCGCCGCCCGTCAGCCTCACCTGCGTTGAGCAGAACTCGGGCGCAGTCCACGTGCTGCCGGGCACAAGCCACGTGCAGAGGGGTCCCGAAGTGACAGTCGTGAGCCTCCATGGACGCGCCTCCGGCGATCATCAGCTTCACGCACTCCGGGTTACCTGTGGAGACACGGCGCGGTCAGGTGGACGCCACGCATGTGAAAGCCCTCCGTCCCGGCATGTCAGAAGCGTCACCGCCCATGCAGGCCTCGTGAAGCGGCGAGAAGGTGAAGAGCGGGGGGTTGACCGCGGCTCCGTGCTGCAGGAGCAGCCTGACGCACTCCGGATCCCCGGCGGCACATGCGTCGCAGAGGGGCGTGGTCCCGTCGATGTTCCGAGCGTCCACCTGACAACGACATCACAAACGTCGCCGGTGCCGGAGACGACCCCCCCCCCCCCCTCCCCAGCATCGGGCCGAGGGGCCGACGCGGCTCTTACCCGAGCGCCGGCGTCCAGCAGAAGGCGCACACACCCGCTCTGGCCCTGGATGCAGGCTTCGTGGAGCGGCGTGATGGAGTCCGCGGCCGCCAAGTTGACGGAGGCTCCGCCCTGGATCAGCTGCTGCAGCTGCACCGCTCGGCCCTGCGCCGCTGCCTCGTGGACGGCGGAGCGGTCGGTCCAGAAGCCCAGACCGTGTGCTGTGTTTAGTGAAAGTGAAGTGATTGTCACATGTCATACACAGCAGCACAGCACACGGTGCACACAGTGAAATTTGTCATCTGCATTTAACCCATCACCCTGAGTGAGCAGTGGGCACCATGACAGGCGCCCGAGGAGCAGTGTGTGGGGACGGTGCCCAGTGGCACCTTGGCGGATTCGAACCGGCAACCTTCTGATTACGGGGCCGCTTCCTTAACCGCTTAACTTGCCCCAACACAAGAGCATCGCCTCCCCGTCGGGGAATCGAACCCCGGTCTCCCGCGTGACTATACAAACGAACTGTCACCAGAAGCAGCTCCAAACCGAAACTAACCGGTCGAGCCAGTCGAGTACTTTCCCGCCGTGAAACTTACCGATGTCGCCGAAAAGCGACGGCCTCGCGTACGTAATCTCCATCGGCGCGACCGTGAAAACTGTCGCAGAGACTCGACTGCCCAGCTGGAAACGGCTACATGGCGATCAGCGTCGCCGTCCCGCTGATCCCTGTCCCGAAGGCCCGGCGCCGAGGGGCTTGATGGGAAATGTAGTTAACGGAGCCGAGGAGCATGATGGGAGATGTAGTTTGCGGGGATGTTTCAAAAGACATAGAAATGCACTGCTGCCGTCTGTAGAACACACAACTTATAAAGCCTACCTAAACCTTTAGTTATTTACTTAGTTTGATATCTTCAGACATCCAGGATTCTGAGTTTATGAAACCAAATAGGTGGTAATAGCCTAGCAGGTAACACACTCGCCTATGAAACAGAAGACCCAGGTTCAAATCCCGTTTACTACCATCGTGTCCCTGAGCAAGACACTTAACCCTACGGGTGATGGGTGCTGTGCTGCGGTGTTTCACAATGACAGTCACTTCACTTTCACTTTCAGTGAGTGACCTTTGCTTTAAAAATGGACTTGCACTTGCCATAAAATTTTTTACGTAGGTTGTAATCAAACTCTTAACCACACCCTAAATGTCCTCTTGCCCCACCTTGTTTATGGCCAACATTGTGTATGACATTAGCCATTCAAATTAGCTGACATGATTTTATTGAAGCGTGTTTCTTGTGATTACTTAAGCAATTAGCTAGTTAATGATCAAATTTTTATTAATAGCATTTACCTGGTTGTGTTCCGCAATATGCATGTAACCTTGTTACCGAAACCCATTTAAAGTGAAAGTGAAGTGATTGTCATTGTGAGACACTGCAGCACAGAAATGTGTCATCTGCTTTTAACCATCACCCTTGGTGAGCAGTGGGCACCATGACAGGCGCCCGGTAAGCGTGTGGGGACGCGATTCCAACCGGCAAACCAGTAGTTTCTGCCAGTTTCCTGGCAGAGTAAGAGTTAAAACCCTGTGGAATACTAAATACTGAAATTAACCATATAAAAAAATGTTGGGCAAGTGTGATTTTAAAGGTTACTCGAATGAATAGAAATTGTTGCTCACCTGGAATTAACTGACTTCTCAATGGAAATAGGAAATTCTCTGCTCAGTTGAAAATCATAAAAAATATTAGTTTATTTAGCATTTGGTTTAAATTGGCATAGACTGACGCAGACTGACTGATATGAACCCCTGTGTTCTTCCTGGCTGGTGTCGGCGGTAGGAAAGTTCAGCACTTTAATGGCAGTTGTACAAAATTCTACTCGGTTCGGCCGCAGATCATGCGCACGCGATGTCTGACATCATAAACCTTTGGAATTGCATCCGAAGATTAAGACACTGTTGAGATGGTTAGTGCACCGTTTTTTGTAAAACCCATTAGGAAGCTCAAGTATTGTATTTTATCAACATACTTGTTACTTTCTGTACGATATTTTTTATCATCTGTGTTTTCGCTTTCACAAACAAATGTTAAGTTAGCATCAAAATGAAATAATATTGGCAGAAATTACTGTAGTAACAGGCACCAGGCCGTCAGCAGCAGGTCCTTTCATGCTGCCTTCATGAGTTCTGTGCACACGAATGGTCAAACCAGGAAATGATTAAGCAGAAACGAATTAAACTAATTAAGAGCTGGCGCCACAAGTTCTGTATGTTCCGAGGCGGTGCCTTCATTGATAAGGCCTCCAGAAGATGCTTGAGACCTGGATTGAGACCTGTAGACCTTTGGAGGTCAAGTGACACGTGATCTTGACAGCCATGAACCAGGCCACTTCCACAGGCGGCACGACGTTAATAGTCCAGACTATTACAAAGTAAATGAAGTAAAAAGGATGGGTGCGGCCTGCCATCCATCACAGTTGTGAAAGGCTCAAACATGACCCGAGATTAAACGGCTTTAAAATATTACCCGAGTTCGTTCAAAGGCCACAGGAAAGAACTGGATACTGAAGTCGTGCTGATTGGTGGCGGTCGACTGAGGGGAACCAGCATGGACTCCTGAGTTACAGTTACATCAGGTCCTTGTTTCTGCTTCACAATGTTCACTTCCAATCAGTGTTTCCAGATCCGGTACCAGCTTCTTAAAATTGTCGCATTTTGGAGAAAACTATCAACTATTCTGACGTTGCTCAGAAAGTGCAACTTTTACCTACAGAACCAATTGTTTTTGGCAAATGAAGCACTGCATTGTGGTTTTTTTGAAAGTTTTAAAAGTGAAGTGATTGTCATTGTGAGACGCTGCAGCGCAGCACACAGTGACACGGTGACACGTGTCCTCTGTATTTAACCGTCACCCTTGGTGAGCAGTGGGCACCATGACAGGCGCCCGGGGAGCAGCGTGTGGGGACCTCAGTGGCACCTTGGCGGTTTGGGAGTCGAACCGGCAACCGTCTGATTACGGGGCCGCTTGGGATCTGTAGTTTGTGTGTTATGGTTCATTGTGATAGATCTATATTAAATGATCTCGGTCGCGAGTTTGACCCCCGTGTGAGATGACCGCGATGAAAACAGAGATCTGTACCTGGTCGCGGGGGTAGAATTACCGGAATTATCGATTGTAAAACGATCGTACGCCTGGCAACACGGCGTCCCAATCCAACGATATCGATTGATTATTGGAACTCGGCTGCTGCAGCGGCCTCTAGCGGCGCCTCCTGCTACTGCAGCCCGCAGGGGGAGGAGAAAACGCACAAAATGGACGCCGGCCACTTTTAACTTTCTCTTTCTATTTCTCCAGTTCGTTCTCGGTGTCGCGCCGCGGCCACCGCGCCTCGCCGGCGCGTCGCCGCAGGGGACCGGGGTGGGGGGGACGGGACGTCGGGCGGAGGTCGGGGACAAGCCGCGGTTCGCGGACGCCGCGTCCAGCCCCGGGCGAGTCGCGGGCTTCCTGGTTGCACCGCGTCTCCTGGCCGCAGGGACCCGCCGCGAAGCGACCGGAGAGGAACCCCGAAACATGGAGCCTGGCAGCCGAGCCCCGCAAGGTGACAGGACGCGTGACGTCACACGTTTACCGTGACGAGGTGTAAAAAACGGACATTTACCTCGGAAATGAAATATTATTCTGCGAAGAGTACACGAGGACAAATACATGTCTAGTTTATTTATTTATTGTCCAGAGAAGGTCCAGGACGTGGAGGTTTGTCTTCTGACTCCTGTCCTCCTGTCTTCCTCAGGTGTGCTCGAACCCGTGGCCCCAGACGCCGTCCTGCCAGCGCTCCGCTGCTCCTACCTGTACCCCGAGTCCAGGACGGCCTTCACCTACAGCTCGCCGCTGCTGGTCCGGAACGGGACCCTGCTGTCCCGGGTGAGTCGGGCTTCCGTGCGCGGGTTCGAGTCTCCGCCGCCGCAGACTAACCGTCCGCGACCTCCCACAGTACACCGAGTTCCGGGCCGAGAGAAGAGGCGCCGGCTACGCCGAGAAGCAGCTGGAGGAGTCCTGGGCTTCCTCCTGCTGGACGACGAAAGCGGGGTACGGACGCGGTTACGGTAACGTCACGGCTGCGTTTCTACCTGCAGAAAATCACGTCTTCGTCTCCTCGCAGGCAAACGAGCTGGGACGCAGGGGACTGCTGACTGGACACAGCACCTGCTCAATAATCGGGGATCCCACCAAAGGTGGGTCACTGTCCGGAGTGCGGAATTACGCCTCGGCCCAGGTCTCTGTCCCATGAAATTATCCGCGTACGGGACTGGGACGGGCGCTCGGGCAGAGTTCTCCTGCTGGGGAAAGTGGAGACACTCAGGGTTAAGCGTCCTGCTCAGGGACACGATGGTAGTAAGTGGGGTTTGAACCTGGGTCTTCTGAACTGAAGTGATTGTCACATCAGCACACGGTGCACACAGTGAAATTCGTCCTCTGTATTTAACCCATCACCATGACAGGCGCCCGGGGAGCTGCTACCAACATCACACCGACCTGAGCACAGCGGCTGGCGGTAGTAGCCTAGCGGGTAACACACTCGCCTATGAACCAGGAGACCCAGGTTCAAATCCCGCTTACTACCGTCGTGTCCCTGAGCAGGACACTTAACCCTGAGTGTCTCCAGGGGGGGACTGTCCCTGTAACTACGCTCTGGATAAGGACGTCTGGTAAATTTAAATGGATTCTGACTGTGATCCGCCGCAAACGTTCGTTCGGCGGCTCTGAGAACCGCGGTTTGTTACAAGCCGCTGCCGGTCTGCGGGAGAATGTGAAACATCCGGTTTTTCAGGTTTTCCCACGGAGGGCCGCGTGTAGACATGACAGACCTGGCCAACGGTGAACGCTGGACTGGTTTCCTCGTGTAGCGGCCGCTACCTCAGATTATTATTTTACATGAACTTCTTCTTCTTCTTCTTCTTCTTCCTGCTGTAGGCGTCTATGTCTCAAAATACTCCGATTGCTTGGACCTGAGACGGTGGCACTACGGCAAGTCGGGCCACATCGCCGTTCTGAAGCTCACCAAGGTGAGATGCGCTCACGCGCCGCCGCGGAAATCCGCCGTGCTTCCGTAAAAAAAACGAGTTCGAAGGTGTTGTGTCGACAACAGGGCCGAGTGAAGGCGGTGACCGAGAACTACACCCTGAATCCGACCCCGCCCTCGGTCGGGTTCGACTGCCACCAGTCAGCACAGCTGGAAGCAGTGACGTCTACGACCAGCTCTTTCCTGGCCTTCGAGCGAACCCGGGTAACGTTCTAAAGCCGTTCGACCTCTACGCCAAATGCCGGCTCATGTTTGAGCCTTTCACAGCTGTGATGGACGGCCGGCCCCGCCCGTCCTTTTTTTCCTGGACTATTAACAAGTAACCTGTGGACGCGGGCGCGGCACGTACGTTCTAAACGCCGCGTCTTGTTTCGGCAGTACTACATGTACGAGTTTCAGAGCGGAGAGACCGCTACGGTCACGTGTCCCCGCCACGTCTGTCCGTTCGCGGTCGTGCCGTTCTCTTACGGCCGGGTCGCGCCCCTGCTGTCAGAATTACAGGACAAGAGGTACGTGCTCCTCCTGATTCAAGATAAGGTCATTTTTGATGAATTTTTGTAAAAGTGTACTGCATTTAATAAGAATTTTTACTGCATTTTTTTGTGCAATGCTCATTAACGTATTTCTCTTTTGTTTTCTGCTTTAGTCACAAGGAAATAGGTATGCATGCGTTCGCTCAGAATAAAAATGCAACGGGTAATAAATGTACGTTACGTTTCATAAAAGTTTTGTTTTTTATTACAGTATTCCATTACAGACCTTGGAATGGGGAACTCGTGATCAATTCCCTCGTCTATAATGTGGGCTTGAAATCCAGCACGAGAGCCTTGATCCCAGCCAAACTGTACGCGCTTTATTCGATATAATTTTTTATATAAATCTGCCGTCTAGTACACATGTTTGAGTGATTTGGTAAAAAATTAGGTGTTAAATTTGATTGTGACCTCTTACGTTGTCTCAGGCCGAAGAGGGTGGAAATTAAAAGCGTGATCAGGGTCTCGGACCTTCAGAAGCTGCTGCCGGACGCGGTGTTTGAGTCCCCGCCTTCTGGCGAAGGTAGGAATGCGACGCTCACCGCGGCGTTGGCGCAGGCGCGAGTGGCCGCTTGCCGTCATTCTCACCAGCGCACGTGCTGTTGCAGCGACGGTGGAGGGACAGTGCTACAGCCTGCACGAGCTGGTCTCCGCCGAGCCGGAGGACGCCGCCCCGCTCGTTCTCCTCGCGCGCGAGCTGAAGGACAAACAAGTTGTGAGTTGGCCGGTGTTGACGCGGCAGACCGAAGTCGCGTTCGGCGCTCACGCCCGTTCCTCCTTCCTTCAGGCCCTGGTTCTGCCGCTGAACGATTGTGGGGTTCTGGTGATACTCCACTCCTCCTGCTTTTCATCCTGTGAAGGTAATGTTCACGATGCTCATTCCCATTAGACATTCCATCTGCATCTAATAACACGTCAGATGCCTTTTTCATCCTTTTCAGATGGGAATTCCGGTACAAGGGAAGCCCTGCACGGCATGTTCATATTCCTGGAATCCAGAACCATACAAAAAGGTGCGAATGGTCTTTGAATCGTTTCGGGTCGTCGTGAATTAGATGGTTATTATGGTGTTATTACGGTTTACTTCCTACCTCAGACACCAAGAACGGGCAGAAGGCGTCTGTGATTCCGCCCGAGATCCTCAGGGTCGTCCCGGCCCTGAACTACGCCGAGGCCGCGCTGGAGAATTCCGGCCTGCCCCGGGACGGGGAGGTGAAGAGCCTGCTGGAGCGGCACATCCAGAGCTACGAGACGCTCGTCCCGCGCGGCGCCCAGGCGTCCCCGGGCCACTCGCCCCTGCCCGAATGGAACGAGACGAGCCGGCAGAAGATGAGCTCGTACTTCAGCCAGCCGTGTTCCTACGAGTTCCCGTGTCAGAAGGCCACCGCACTTCTCTCTGGTGGTCGAGAGCAACGCACGGGCGACTACCGCGGTCCGTCATCTCCTGAAGACCCTGGACCCCTGTCTCCGGCTGCCTCTCGGGCTGAGCCACATCCGCAAGCAGATGCTGTGGACTATGGCGAGGACACTGGGGTGTCAAAGCAGGACCGTTGTGGCGGAGCCGCGCCTTTTTCGAACGAGGAAGACCACGGGAAGCCTGAAACATCCGTGGCAAGGAAGGCCTCGACCACGTCGGGGGACGTCCCCAGAGAGATGGTCATGACCATCACCAGCAGTTCCCCGAGCGGTGGGACCGGAGAAGCGGTGATATGTGCGGACGTGGGTACGAACGTTAAGCCCTTTACCAAAGCGAAGCCTCGTAGGGGTCGCAGAAGGCGACGCAAGAGGCCAACGAACCCTAAATTGAATAAGGTGGGTCCGACCCCTACAACCAAAATGGCGTCCCCCGCGGTTCCGACTCGCGCTGGCTGTGAACCGGCGGTCCGGGCGGAGCCTGGTGCTGCAGAGGACGCGGTGTTGCGCGAGGAGGGCGCGGAAGAGCACGTCCCGAAGGCCCCATCACTCCCGCCCCCCCCACACACAAGCCCATCTTCAGAAAAGGAAGGTGGACCGCTACAGTTTGAGGCTGGGCCTGAAATCCATCGTCACCAGTTGCGGCAAGCTCTTCGTCCCACACGGCTCCAAGGTGGATTCTGGGAAACGTTCCTCAGATCAAGTTCTAGAGCCCATACATGGCGGCGGCGGCAGCCCGTCCGTTCCTGAAGAAGGGCCCTTCAGCAGGCTAACAGGCGACTGTGGAGCTATGCATGAAGCTGCACCCTCGGGTCCTTCAGGGCTTTGGTCTCCTGCTTTACAGAGTAACAGTGACACGTCACCCAGCGGTGGCCAAAGCTTGAAGAAAGACGCCACTAACCACAGCAATGCCATTGTCCCAGCAACCCCGGACCGTAAAGGGTCTCCTCCGCAGAAGAGCAAAAAGTCCCTGAAGGATCGCGAATACACGGTCATATCCATCAGTCAGCTGAGGACCGTGCTGAAGAGGGAAAAGAGGGTTCACTCGGGAGAACCTGAGCTGAAGAAGACCAAGGTTACTGATGCTCTGGAGAGCAGGCAAGAAGGCGCTGGCCCGAGGGGTCCCGACAAAGTCCCGCAGGCCGCGGCCAGAGATTCCGACATGCCGCAGGTGAGCCCGGACACCACAGAGCAGCTTCCCGGACCCGAGCAGCGCTCGGCGCCAGGAGAACAAGCCCGGGAGGTCTTCAGGTCTGAGCGCACACAGGCCAAGCGTTCAGCGCCGTCACCCGACGCTCCCAAGACACCACGGAAACAGCGGAGGACCAAAGCCAACGAGGTTTCTAAAGAAAATGGTACTTCACCGTGGGGTTATGGGGGTCATCGGTGCTGTATGCAGTGTATCCTTAAAAGGTTTGGATTCTCCAAAAAAAAAAAGGATTTTCCATAATTCAAGGCCTTAAATATCATAAAAATAAAAAAAAAAAGTTTAAACATGTTAAAAATACTGCAGAGCGGTCAGAGGGACGATGACCGGGATAAACGAAGAGCCACAAGTTCAGTGCAAAAAGGACATTTATTTACATTGGGATTTATTCAAACCCCACTTACTACCATCGTGTCCCTGAGCAGGACACTTAACCCTGAGTGTCTCCAGGGGGGAACTGTCCCTGTAACTACTGATTGTAAGGCGCTCTGGATAAGGGCGTCTGGTAAATACCGTAAATGTAGCTGTGGTGGCATGATGCAGGCATCACAGGAAATTTTTTTTACTCTTAATAGTTTAGCAAATTGTGTTATACTGTTTTGTGTATGAGATCGGAATTAGCGGAACCGGCAGCATTTTCCACTTGAGTGTGGGCTTTTTCGCCAGAGCATTCCATCCAGCCCCCCCGATTAAAAAAATATATATATATCGACATTTATGGAGCTAGACGGCTAAATTCTGCACTCACCGTTAAACATGTTCTGAAACTTAAATTCATTTTTTTTATATTACTAAATCAGAAATAGCCCAGTGTGGAGGGAAAAGTATGTTCCTACGTTCCTTACTGTTCCTTACTGTTCCTTACTGTCAATCTGACAGTAATCCGCCAGTCACGAATCCGCCAGTGCTGCGTGCACATGGAAGTGACTCACAAATAAGAAACCGAAAATATTGCATTCGCCCCCTAGTGGCTTGTGGCAGTAGTGTCTGTTATCATTGACAAAGGCTGAAAAATTCATATATCAAATAATAATATTACTTTATATTAATATTGTATTTTAGAACAGCATCTGACCCTCACAGTGTCTCCCAAGAAAAAAGTACAAATGTACTGATGAAAATTGTCTTTAAAAGCCTTAAATGTGGCTTGTTTAAATCTGCAGGCAGCCTGTAATGAGTTCTTTTCGTTTTCTTACCTTTCCAGAGTGTTTGGAATTCGACGCCTCAGCTTCTAATGACATCGGGAGTCTGATGGACCCAAAACAAGATGAGGAATCCCTGAAGCTGAATGCAGAAGGGCAGGGAGAGACGAGCGTCTGCTCGGTGGAGAAGGCAGCGGTCACTTCCACGTATCTACCTGCAGACGCTCTCAACTTACTTGCAGATTTGGCCCTGAGCAGCAACGGCGATAAGGTGCCGCACGGCAAATGTGGCCTGAAGCAGGCCGTGCGGGCCAAAAGCTGTCCCGACCCAGAGTCCGTCCTGCACGTGCTGCTGAAGCGTCCTGCTGGGCCAGCAAGACGTCCCGCCAAGTCGCCTTTCCCCGAGGGCCTCGTGGTGGCCCGAGAGTGGGCTTTGGTGATCACTAAAGACCACGCCTACTGCCAGGCCTCCTCTCTGCTGTCGGCCGCTCCTCCTTCTGCTGGTCAGGAATGCGTCACCTTGTTGGACCCGGGGGGGGACCCGGTAAAACGTCCGGGACAATGTGAGCGGCGCCTGGATGAACCGGGGTGCAAGGACGCCCGCCGGACCAGAGTCCGTGTCAGACATGTGGTGGTAAAGGGCGACTCGGTCCAGGTGACGAGGCAGTGGAAGGAACCGTACGATTTCGGCTTCGACAGCAGGTTCACCAACGAGCCGAAAGAAAAGACTGTAGGAAGAGCGCTGCACGGGTACGTCCTCGAATCGCGTTTACTTTCAAGTCGAAGTCAAAGTCAGCTTTATTGTCAATTCTGCCACATGTACAGGACATACAGAGAATTGAAGTTCCGTTACTCTCAGACCCATGGTGCATACAAGTAACATTAAATACAATAATAACATTAACTTCTGTCCAGGTTTTAAATTAACGTTAGCATTTCCTACAAAACCAGCTACAAATGATGATGATGGCCTTCATCCCGACCGTACAAATACACAACACCGTACACGGGGGGATCAGGTCGGGGAGAAGATCAGAAAAGCAGGTGGGGGGATAGAGGAGAATAGAGGAACAACCGCCAGACTGCACTCCAATGGGGGGAGTGCATTGTGGGAACCAAAAAAAAAACACCTCACCAGGACGGGCACAACTTTGAAAGTAAAATTCATTCACAACAGGGGAGGGGAAATGGACGCTGGACGGGCATCAGGTTCACGCCGGGGGGTACGAAGCGGGCGGAGGCGAGTCCGTACCAGCGCGTGTGTGTATGTGTGGTCGTGGTTTGGGGAAGAGAGAGAGGGTCAAGCTGCCCTGACCTACAGGTAGATGATTAGCGGAGACTGGAAAGAGCTGTTTGGGTTTTCGGAGCTGTTCTGTAGCCTCTGTTCTGTCCCAATTCCTGTGCAAAGCCGCCTAGCTTCTCCACTTCTACCTTTCCGGTAGAAGTGAGCGTGTAGTGAGGCCGCGGAGGAACGGACTAAGGCTGCAACAATGGGGCTCTTTCATGTGCTGTTCGAGCACGCCTCAGGTTATGGGCTGTTTTTTGGGCAGCGGTGGCCTAGCGGTTAAGGAAGCGGCCCCCTTAATCAGAAGGTTCCCGGTTCGAATCCCGACCCGCCAAGGTGCCACTGTGGTGCCACCGTCCCCACACACTGCTCCCCGGGCACCTGTCATGGTGCCCACTTCTCATTCAGGGTGATGGTTAAATACAGAGGACAAATTTCACTGTGTGCACCGTGTGCTGTGCTGCTGTGTATCACAAGTGACAATCACTTCACTTTATTATTATTATTATTATTATTTATGATGTTGTCCAGTTTCCGATCAATAGTCACGGTCTGGGCGCCCACGGCTCTGCCCATTCCATCAACCCGGCCTGCCTGGTCTTCTGATACGCCAGGACCACGCCCAATCCAATCAGCACAAGTCCTGGGATCATAATTTCGAAATAAGCAGGTGTTTCCGATGTCCTCCACTCATCCCATCCGTCCATCGCGGACCCGGCATCAAGCGTTCCGGCACGACACACAGGATCTCCGCCTCCTGGATTCATTCATATCATGTCATGGTTTTTGATGGCTAAGAGAGTCTCCCAAAGACCGTAGACAAGCGAAGCGAACAGGGAATATAAGGGAGGGAGTGTGGGATGCGTGATGTGTGATCGCAGCATCGTAACGTTTCTCCGCCTCTTACCTTGCAGCAGATGGAACGTGGACATGGAAGACACAGACGAGCAGATCCTGCTGATCTTCCACACGTGGGTCGGCCTGTTTTACAGCAGGTCCACCAGCAGATTCTTTCAGATTGACCCCGACTGCCTGAAACTGCGAGACAGGAAAGCGACACGCGACGATCAGAAGATCGAGCTGTTCCACATGTCGGCGTTGTACAACGCCAACGTTCAGCCGGCCACCAGGTCCAACGTGGCAGCGGCCAGAATTCCCAAATCAGGGGACGAGCGAGCGAATGTTGCAGAGCCGCACCCGTCCGATGTTCTGGATCTGTCGTTGAGGAGTTCTGGGGCTTTCAACGGTTCACCGGCCAAAAGGAAGGAGGTCCCGGAAGCTGACGCGGGGTCAGTGGGGACCTGTTTAGTGAGCAGCACCGAAGCTGACCGCCTGGTGGACGCCGGAGAGTCTCGTCCACCTGAACCGGCCACGGGGCCTGGGTTCGAGGTAAAGGAAATGAGAATTTTATTAAAAATTAATTAACAGTGCCGCAAGGGTTTATTAATAAAGTCAGTGCGGCCATTTTATAGGGTTCTGGGAGGAGCCTAGATAGAAGTGGTGAGAATATTGCCTGGACCAGTTGACCCCAGTTGTCCTGCTCTGTCCACTTTTTCAACAATTCTCAACATTTTCTCATATATATATATATGTGTGTGTGTGTGCGTCTTACCACAGGCGTACAGAGTGAGTGGTGGCGCTGCCATGTGTGATGAAGAGGACACCGCGGAGACACGTGACCTCGACGGCGGCTCGGGCAGTGGCTCGGAGAACGACAGTGTGACGTCGTACGCCGAGGTCCTGGACGGCAGCAGTGCGTACCATCAGCTGTGCCAGCAGACAGCAGACCTGTGGAAATGTGCAGGGACGTCCAGCAGATTGACAGAGGACGTGTCCCCTCATGCTCCTTGTGATGCTATCGTACCGGTCAAGGGGGACTCTGGAGGTGCCGCTGTTCGTGAACCGGTCACAACGACGGCCGTAGACGTGACCACTGAGCTCAGTGAACCTTCGGCAGAAGATGAAGGAACGCAGAGTGGGACTCTGCACAATGGATCAGGTGAGGGTGGTCCTGAAGACGACGAGGCCATTAGAGATGATCGCCCCAACATTGGGCGGTGTGGGACTGAACGTGAGAATGAAGATCTGCCACAGGACTCAGGGGGCAGTCAGGGTCACTCTGAAATCTTGCCTGTTGATACCGCGTGTGAGGAGGGGACGTCCACACTTGTGCCAGTGGAGAGACGTTTTGAAGGTGGTGAGAATAAAGATGAGCTCATTGTAGATGATCGGACTGAATGTGAGAATGAATGTGAAGGGACAGTCGAGACAGGGACTGGTAAGGACGCATCTGAAGATCTGCCATGTGATTTAGAGGATGGACTGAATCGTTCAGAGATCTTGCCTGTTGATGGCATGTCTGAGGAGGAGAAGAGAGAAGGCAATGGTGAGAATAGAGATGAGATCATCATAGATGATCTCTCCAACAGCGAACAGAGTTGGAGTGAATGTGAGACTGAATGTGAGACTGAATGCGAAGGGACAGCTGAAGCATCTGAAGATCCCTCATGTGATTTAGAGGGCGGTCAGACTCATTCTGAGATCTTGTTTAATGATAGCGTGTCTGAGGAGATGTCCATGCTTGTGCAGGAGAAGAGAGATGACAGTGGCGAGAATAAAGATGATATCACCATGGATGCCCATGAAGATATTCCATCTGAGGGTGATCAGGGTTGTTCTGACATTTTGCCGTGTGTTAAACAGACAAGTGTGGACGATTCTGGTGAGAAGATAAATTCTGAGGTGAACGTGTGTTTGGAAATGGATTCCAGGGCAGAGCACAGAAGTGAAACAAGTGCTTCTGTGCTTGACATGACCACAATTGTCCATGCAAGAAGTTTTGCTGAGGACAACTGGGAAATAACCGAAACACACGCTGGTCTGCTGACCCATGGCTGCAGCTTTGAGGAATCGAGGAAAGAGGACGTGAACATTCCTTTGGTACCGAGTCAAGCAACACATGAGGATGATCGCGCCCAAATACCTGAACCTGAAGAGGCCAGTCGTGACAGCGAATGCCCCCTGCACTCAAAGGATCTTCCCGTTGAAGATCTCAGCCAAAGGTCTCTCCCCGCAAACAAAGAAATGTCTTCTAATGATGGACCCGACCCAGCTGACCTCGAAAAGGCTGGTCATTTAGATGGATTTAGTGTTTATGGACTTGATCTTAGCAGATATGCCAAACCAGGTACTTCACTGCACAATAACCCTTCCTCTTGCACAAAAGATCTTTATGAGACTGATGATTCTTCTCATTCAGACCAGAACCTAATGCAGACAGAGTATGATGATGAAGGCTACGAGGGAACCTTTAACTATTTATCTGGTGATGAAGGTGTTCAGGACTACTCGGTCAAAACGTTGTGTCTTAGATATAAAAAGCAGTCTTCCAAGAAGACTGGATTTACTTTGGAACCTGCTGAGGAGCACACTTCTAGAACAGATCTAAAAGATAAAAGCTCAGGCATGTCTGCCCCATTTCTCAACAAGCACCTTCTGTACGGGGCCAAAGAGTCTGACTTGAATGGAAGCTGGAGTGATGAACATGTAGAATCCCCTCCTCGGGTGAGAAGAAGTCAGAGAACGATGGCAAAGGACATGGGCCATGAACATGAACAGTTTAGCAGCTCTGAATGTGGCTCAAGCAAGACTTTACATCCGAAAAGAAGCGAACGGCACAGGATCCATGAATCCAATCTGGAAGCAGAGCTTCAGGAGATGGAGCTTGACCATGATCCATTCCACCAAAGTGAGAAGAAGTCCTACACTGCTCTGGATTACAGAATGGGAGGCACCTTCTTCCACCCACGTCAGTCCATTTCGCCTCTGGATGAACCCGAGCATGAACCTGAACCGTACTGGGACCACACTTCCATCATGGCTGCAAGACGAAGAAAAGGACCTAAAGAAGGCCTGGGTCTGAAACTAGAACAGGAGGTGTTTTCTGCTCCAGAACCCGCCACAGTGACCTCAGTAGTGGTGGACAGCAAAGGAAACCGAACCATTTTTGAAGGCCATCCCAGTCGGGAAGCTGCCGTACGTTCGCGCAGCCAGACGGTTAAGAAGACCTGCCACAGGGGCACTCGGAGGTACGTGGAGCGATTCCTCCGGAGATGGGACGCCCTGCACCAGGACGGTCCTGACGTCACCCAGGCCTCCATGGATCGCGAATTCCTCATTTTTTCACAGAAAATGAAACAGATCCTGAAGACCACCAGAAGACCGTCCCACCACGCCGTGAAACGGGGCCGAGGAAAGGACCGGAACGTCTCGGAAGGGTCCGCCGCGCCGGCGAGGAGAGGAAGGAGAGACCTCCCGAGGCTCCGCCGCGACCGAGCCGGCGAGGCGGCGGCTCAGTCGTTCCGCTCCACGATGGCCGAGGTCTGTTCGGGGAAGGGGGACGCTGCCCGGAGAGGACGCCTCCAGGAGCGGCAGGACCCTCCACGGCCCCAGAGCAGCAGGAACGTGGTCTCCTGTGGAGACCAGACGAGGAGGGACTTCAAACGGCCGCGTCACGACACGGACTCTGTAGTGAGGCGGGCGTGCAAGATGAAGTACAAGTTCTACATCCTGGTCACGTCAGCAGATCCCTTCTTCAGGGAGACCAAGGTCATTTCTACATCCTACAACCATTTAAACGTGGCGCGAGTGTTGCAGACGTACAATTCTCTCGATCAACCGTTTTCAGGAGCTGTTGGAGTTGGAAGGCCACACGGAAGTGCATCCAGAGGAGTTTGATCTTCACGGCAGCAGTTCACCGTCCACCCTCCTGGTCATTTTAAAGAACGAGGACATCGCTCGGCATATTTGTGAGGTATGTCAGCAAATACACGGATTCATTTCATTTACATTTACAGCATTTATCAGACGCCCTTATCCAGAGCAACTTACAATCAGTAGTTACAGGGACAGTCCCCCCCTGGAGCAATTTAGGGTTAAGTGTCTTGCTCAGGGACACAAATGTAGTAAGTGGGATTTGAACCTGGGTCTTCTGGTTCATAGGCGAGTGTGTTACCCACTAGGCTACTACCACCCATTTCCATGGACTACATTGTCCTGACAAAAAAAACGGGGCGCCAGTGTCTGTAGTGGAGAACGTTTCAGCTGCAGTGTGTTGTTTCCTCGTAACGCCAGAAGCCGTGACCGTGGCTCCTTTACTTTACTCGGCAGACGCTTTTATCCAAAGCGACTTACAGGAGGACGACACCAGAAATTCTCATTCGGTTTCTATAGATTTTGAGTTTGAAAACTTGTCAGGAATAGAGCATGCTGGGAAATTGTTAAGTTCTAGATGAGTTGTTTTTGTGTGTGTGTGTGTGTGTGCGCGTGTTAGACTTGTTTTAAATATGTGGGTTTTCAAATGTTTCTTAAAGGTGGTGGTGGTCCCGGCTTCTGGGTCGCTGGCCCGCATCAAGCATTGAGTAAAAAGCCTAAAAACGTCCCCGAAATGATGATAACTGGGCGGTGGAGAGAAACCTGGTGGAAAACGGGCAGCAGATGTGGAAGTGCGTGTGTGTGATGCGACGGGTCACCTCAGCGCAGTGACCCGATCACACGGCCATTAATAGTGAAAGAATGGATCAGGGAGCAGCAGATGGTTCTCCTGAGCTCTGAAAGTGACGCGATTGTCATTGTGAACACGGTCAAACGTGTCCTCTGCATTTAACCGTCACCCTTGGTGACAGTGGGCACCGTGACAAGCGCCCGGGGAGCAGCGTGTGGGGACCGTACCCTCATCAAGGGGACCTCAGCGGCACCTTGGCGGCTCAGGGGTCGAACCGGCGACCTCCTGATCACTGAGCCGCTTCCTTAACCATTTTACATTTACAGCATTTACCAGACGCCCTTACCCAGAGCGACTTACAATCAGTTACAGGGACAGTCCCCCCCTGGAGACACTCAGGGTTAAGTGTCTTGCTCAGGGACACGATGGTAGTAAGTGGGGTTTGAACCTGGGTCTTCTGGTTCATAGACGAGTGTGTTACCCGCTAGGCTACTACCACCCTTCACCGCCAGGCCGCCGCTGGCCCACGATCTCAGTTAAAAATGAAGGAAAGCCCAGAATGACGTTGCACATCTTGCGCTTTCCTCAGGTTCCCAACCTGCTGGAGCTGAAGAAGTCGTCCGGCGTGCTGTTCGCGGGCATCGACCGGCCCGATGACGTAGTGAAGCTCACCCACCAGGAGCTCTTCTGCAGAGGTGGCTTCGTGGTGTTTGACGGGGCTGCGCTGCGGACCCTCAGCCTGGGTAAAAGACCGCCTGGTGAATGCTCATCGTTCCCCGTGGCCACGCCCTGTTTTGTGAAGACGCCCCTTTTCGTTCCCCTCACTAGAGAACATGAAAGAGGTGACCCGCTTCCTGGAAGAGCTCGGGACGAGAGGACGGTGGCGGTGGTTCCTGCATTACCGCGACAGTCGCTGGCTCAGAGAGAGTTCACGGTGAAGCTGCACACATGTATTCGCCGACTGGCGCGTCAGTCGAACGAGCGACAGTTTCCATGAGCTTCTGACCACTTCTGTGCAGGTCAAGTCGAGAGGCGCAGAACATGAAGCACTTCATGGACCGCTGTCGGGACGCCGGCGTCGTGGAGGTGCTGCCGTTCCACGACTGCGACTCCGTCTCCTGCGAGCGACCGGATTACCTTCGCTGCCTGACCTCCCTTCAAGTCCAGAACGCCGCCACGCGCTTCCCAGTCTTCGTCACAGGTGACCTTCTTCTTCCTGCCAGGAAGACCCGCCGCGTCAGTACCGACTTCTGGCAAACTGTGGAGTGATTCGTTAACGAACGACTCTCTCATCCTTCCTTTTCAGACACGCCCGCAGACTCTTTCGGAAGAAATGGGATTTTCACAATCAACATGAACACTTTCTCGCAGAGTATTTCACGCGACTCGTGTACAGTGTCTTAACAGCTGTAAATACAACTGCCTGTAATTTGTTGCAGTTTATTTTAATTTATTCCGCTTCTCCCTCGTTACTCGTTCTGTACGGTTTTCTAACACAGGACACTTGTGTTTTGTAAATTAAGGTTTCTTAATCAAATTAAATCAATATTTTGATACTTATTCTGCATATTCAGTTACCTCGGTGTCTGCCACATTGGAAAGTTGGGGTTAATTCTGGTTCCCATCATTCTGCAGAAATATTTAAAGAGCAAATAATGAAGCTTGTTACTTTATTTTGAGCTATTTTTAAACTACATTTGAAAGATTTGTAAGAAACTGTAACCACATGACTGATGGTTCTACAAAGCTAGATGTTCTTTATTTTATCAGTTATGAATAAATGTAGATGAATCCAGACGTTATACTGGTACTGTCTGACCACCATCAGTATCATTTTAGCTCTCTACATTTTTTTTTTTTTTAAAGGACTTCATCGGTTTAATTTGCATATGGTTCTATGCACATTCTAATATGGATCAATCTGACAATCATCCCCAGTGAATTAGCTGGCTGGGGAAAAATTCTTATCCTTCTTGTTTTTTTGTGACCTTTAATTGCATGGATTAATTCCGTTAAACACTTTCGGTCAGATTGCACTAGCACTTTATATTTTAGCACTTTTTGCTAAAATACTGCTTCTGTAATATGTATATAGTCTGGCTTTTTCATGTTCATACAGTTAACAATTTTGTTGTATTTACATGCATATGACAAAGTTTTGTGAACTCTTTTATTTTTGTAATCAGATATGAAAATATTAAAAATCCATTGTACCTTGACGACTGTACCTGGTGTCTGAAGTGTGTTTTCCCGTTTGGTGGCGTGGAGCTCTGCTCCTCACTGATCCAAGGCAGAGGGGCAGAATAAATTACATTAGCATCTGTTTGCCGTTGAAACTGTCTGGAATATATCAAAACTGTCAGACTTTATGCTCCAGAAAATATACATTTCTGTAATTTAATTCAGACATGTATTCTGTTAGTAATTAAAAGTATTCATTGCGCAAAAGTCCTCAGTACAAACTAATGAATACATTAAAAACATTCTGTATGTCGATACTGAATTGCCTAAATGGCTTATTGTGGAATTTCACAATATCGTGTACAATGACATGATGTGTGTGTGGAGAGAGCGACTGAGCAATACAATATTGTTCTCCATCTGCAGATTCATTAGTTCAGAGAGTTGGGAGAGACCGACACCCAGTTCAACATATTTCTGTCTGTTAAAATGTGATAAAAAATCTCTTAGTTTCATCATATTATTTAAAATTCTGACCCCGCGGTTCATTTTATATATCCGTTTTGTTTTTAAAAAGAATTTCCGGTCTAGTTCCTGGTTGTGGGCGCGTCCAAGATGGCGGATTTTGTAGTTTTTTTTTTACCCGGCGCTCTTTGGTACAGAACGTGATCGAGGTCGCATTTGACACACAGAAATTCCTGCGGCCTCGGAAGGAGGCGGACTGCGTCCCAACACCGAAAGCGGGCACATTCACAGCCCGCCATTTCAAAGGGCCGTACACTACATCCCAGCATGCACTTCGAGCTGGTGAAGAGGTGGCCCGTATCTGGCAACCCGGTGGGCGTGTCCAGACGCTCCGCCCTCCGCGCAGGTCAGATCGCGTCTCCCAGCGTGGGCTTGTCGGGGTAAACAAGATGGCGCGCCTGGCGAGAGCGTGTGCGAATCCGTTCTTATAGACGCCTGAAGTGCGGCGCGGCGCGGCGCTTTCATGAGCCCAGGACCGAGCCTCAGCACCTGGACTGCGTGGCCCGAGAGCCGCCCGGAGCCGCCGGCGAGATGTGCGAGAGCTACGCCCGCTCGCTGCTGCGTGTGTCGGTGGCGCAGATCTGCCAGGCCCTGGGCTGGGACGCGGTGCAGCTCACGGCCGCCGACCTGCTCTCGGACGTCCTCCACCGCTACATCCAGCAGCTGGCGCGGGGCTGCCGCCGCTACTCCGAGCTGTGTGAGTAGCCGCGCTTCGGCCGCGGTGCAACTTTTTCTTCGAGACTCGTATTCCCGTCCGACGTCAACAAGGGGGAGTGTTCATCCGCGCTGGCCAGCAGCTGATTGGCGGCGTGCGGCCGTCCGTCAGTCGGCTTCACAGGACCGAAAAACGGACTTTTATTATTATCATCTTTTTCATGTCGCTCTTCTTGGTCCCCCAATACTGTATCCGTGCAGAATTACAGCCACTTTGAGACTTCAGCAGGACTGTGTCTTTAATTGCTAATGAGGAGGAGAGAAGTGACGTCATCAACACCATTCACCAACCACAATGTTTGGTGCAGTCGAGCCGCCCTTCCCCCTTATGACGACATAAAGGGCCAAATTCCAGCTCTGAACGGCGAAGCATGATGGCCAAAGCACTCTTTACACCTGTCGCCATTTCTTAAATAATCTCACATGGTGACATTTAACCACCTCGTAACGTGCAAATTACAATTGAGATTTTAGAATTTTTTTTCTGTATATTAATGTAACTGGTTTATTTTTGCTGGGCAATAATTCATTTGTGTTCAGCTTCGGTTGATGCATCAGAAGATTTTTTTTTATCTGATGCTCCAGTCCCAGCGTCTGTAGGATTTACAAGCTGATTTTTTTCATTTGTGCCTGCAGATGGACGGACGGACCCCATGCTGGACGACGTGGGACAGGCTTTCAGGCTTCTGGGGGTGAACCTTGCCGAGCTGGAGGACTATGTTCACAATTTGGAGCCTGTGGGCTTTGCCCATCAAACTCCACTTTTCCCGGTCAGCAAGAACAACATGCTGCAGTTCCCGCAGCCGGGGACGCGGGACACGGAGGAAAGGATGGAGCACATTCCGGACTACATGCCTCCTTTAGTTTCATTGCAGGAGGGTAAGTTTGGCTCTGCACCTTCACTGGTCTCATGATTCAGCGATTCGTCGCGATGCATCCCATCCATTTTTCTACTTTACTTCACATTACGTTTGCACATTCATCAGTGAGATGAGTTGAGTCCTCGTTCACGTCTGGACCAGACATTTTTCAACTAATAAACGGCGTCAAATTCTGCCGAAATCAAGTCAATTTAATTTTTAATGCACTTTACATTTACGGCATTTACCAGACGTCCTTATCCAGAGCGTCTTACAATCAATAGTTACAGGGACAGTCCCCCCCTGGAGACACTCCGGGTTAAGTGTCCTGCTCAGGGACACGATGGTAGTAAGTGAGGTTTGAACCCGGGTCTTCTTGTGTGTTACCCGCTACGCTACTACCACCCAGTTTAATAGCAGTTCCACTGCAGCAAAGTTCCGTACAAACATAAAAGGACGTACAAATATACACAAGAAGTACAAAGTAAAACACACGGAGAGTAACAAGAGAACAGATGAGTTTTAATCCGTGATGTAAAAGCAGAGGTTGTAGGAGCAGCAAATTGCGTTCAAGAGGATGTTCATTTTGAGGTGGAGCTCCTCGCTTCAGGCCGACATTTACACCTCGCACTGCACCTGGTATACTCCGAGCCTCCAGTACTGCTCGCCTGGTCCCTCCATCTCTGAAGGTAAAAGGAAGACGCTCATCTAGACTCTTCTCCGTCTTGGCCCCTCGGTGGTGGAATGAACTTCCAGCTCAGTCACTGAGCACCTTCACACGGCAGCTCAACACCTTCCTCTTTAGAGAAGATTTAGATGAACTTGTAACCTTCTTCTTGTCTGACTTCTGTATAGAAACTAGAACAGAGTGAATAAAAAGATTGTATTCATAGTTGGGGGTCCTAGTGAACCAGAACTGACCACTTCATCCATTGTAAGTTGCTCTGGATAAATAACTCTGTAATGGCGTAAATGGGAATGTAAATAAACACTCACGTTCAGCTCTGCATCGATGCAGAATCAGTTATCAGATTAAATTAAACCTCTAGTAAGTGGCGTGTGAAGAGTTCTGGGTTTGTGGTGTCCTGGTTTGGTCTTCATCTGTCTTCCTGCGTGTGTGTGTTCTGTAGAAGAAGAGGAGGAGGAAGTCCTCGCAGACATGGGAACATCGGCGGAAGCCATGCAGGTCCCGCTGGATGAGGAGGACGAGGAGGAGGAGGAATTGGAAGATGAGGAGGGCGTGAATGATGAGAACCACCCCATGAAGCGGCCCATGAGCAGCCCGGACGCCAGCACGGGAATGATGCCCAGCGCCAAGAGACCACGGTTCCATTCCAGCTTCAGCCCGGAATGGTCCGGAGAGCCACGGGAGCCCCTGAGCTCCCTGAACCCCCAGCGGGTGCCGTCGTCCATGATGGACAGCATTGGGTTCTTCGCGTCGTCCCCTGAGGCCCCCGTAGGACAGAATGCCGGCTTCAGACCCCTGCCGGTGACGCCCAGGCTTCCTGAACATAAAGCTTCGAGCGCTCAAGACAGAAAACCAAAAGTGTCTTCGCCAGGCAGACAAAGGACGAAGTCTCCCAAGGGAGCCAGCGGGGGACCCCTGCCTGGAAGCCCCATATGCTCCCCGAAAGCGTTGCAGAAAGAGAAGAAGAAGTCGCCGGGCCGAGCGAAGAGTCCCAAGAGCCCGAAGAGCCCCAAGCCCGGCCTGGTGAAGATGGGCCACATCCCCGGGAAGAGCGAGCCCCTGCCGAGGACGCCCCTGGCCACCCTGAGCGAGCGCATGGGGAAGGAGAACGTCCACGTCAGGCAGCAGGGCCTGGACCCCGACAAGCAGCCGGCGGAAGCCCACCTGAGAAAGGCCGAGCCCCCCGACAACACCATCGACGACTCCATCGACGCGGTGATCGCCAAGGCGTGTGCCCAGCGCGAGCCCGACCCCTTCGCCTACACCTCGGCGTCCGAGTCCGAGAGCGACGGCTTCTCCAGCCCCCGGCGGCTCACCATCATGGAGCCGGCCACGCCCAAGTCCACGCTGGCAGCCACCAACAGCCACGACAGAGACACCTCCACGCCCTTCTCCATGAACGCCGGGAACACGTGGAGCCTGGACGACTCCATTAAGGAAGTAATAAGAAAGGTGAACCAGGGGGGTCCTCCTGAGACGCAGCCCAACACGTCGTACCTGTCCTCCCCGTCCGCCTCGCCGCCCACCCCTGAGCCCCTCATCAAGGTGTTCGAGGAGAAGAACAAGATGGTGGCATCTGCCGACGTGAAGAAGAAGCTCAAGAAGGAGCTCAAAAGCAAACTGAAGAAGAAGGAGAAGCCAAAAGAGAAGGAGAAGGACCGGGACAAGGGCAAAATGAAGGAGAAGAACCGCGATAAAAACAGGGATAAGGACTTCACCAAAGACGGCAAGATGCCGTGGAAAGACTTTGCGGTTAATGACGAAGACTTGAGAGACCACATCAGGATACGGGAGTTTGGACCCCCAGAGGCGTCCCTGAAATCCAAATCCAAAGACGGCGTGGACGGGGCCTCCAGAAAGGAGAAGGACAAGCACAAAGACAAGAAGAAGGACAAGGAGAAGAGCAGGAAGGACAAGGAGAAGCGAGACAAGGGCAAGGAGCGTGGAAAAGAGGAGCGGAAGATCTCTGCAGCCCTGACTCCGTTCGCCCTCGCTCCGGACATTCCCGCGCCGCTCCTCGGCCCGGCCGCCGTCTTCCGCATGTCCTCCATGTTGCCACCGCTCCCACCCATCCTGCCAGACAAGGACGTCAAGAGCAAGGAGAAGGACAAGAAGAAGGACAAGAAGGACAAGAAGAAGAAGAAAGAGAAGGAGAGGGACCGGATGAAGGAGAAGGACAGGGAGAAGGAAGAGAAGAGGAAGGAGAAGGAGAGGGAGAAGGAGAAGCGGGAGAAAGAGAAGGAGAAGGAGCGGGAACGACTCAGGCTGGAGAAGGTGAGCTGGTTCCTCCACGTTCTGTCTTCACTCTGGAACAGAAGTCCTTCTGTAATCTCACCACCTGCTGCTGCTTCTTCTTCTTCTACAGATGAGGTTGGAGCCGCCAGTTGCTCTTCCATCTCCGGTCATTCCCAGGTTGACGCTCCGGGTGGGCGCAGGCCAAGACAAAATGTGAGTGGTGGGTGGGTCCAAGTCGTCCTCCGACAGGGGCGGAGTTTGATCCGGGCGCGCCGTTTGGTCTGTACAGTAGCTATGACGACGGGACGAACGCCACGGGGCGAAAATAGCCGAGAATTAGTTTTCAGCCTCGACAGTTGAACTCTGACCTCTGCGGGTTGTAACGCGCCGGTATGCTGTAGGTCTGCCGGGTTTTGTAGAAACGCGATTCCTCCAGACCTCCTGAAATAATGAGGAATAGTTATAAAATAGTAACGCCGTTAACACGGAGCATTTGGTTCAACAACTATTTTTTGTCCCATTTTGAATCTGTATTCATCTCCTCTGTGTGTGTGTGTGTGTGTGTGTGTGTTTGTGTGTTTTAGTGTCATTAGTAAGGTTGTGCCTAATGCAGACGCGCCCAAGACCCCGATTTCCAAACCGCCACCGCCTTGCGCCCCCCTCCTGCCCCCGGTGATTCCGCACCTGACAAGCCCCGCCCCCCTGCCGCCGCCTGCTGCCCCCCCTGCCCCGGCCCCGCCCCCTGCTCCCGTGCTGGCGCTGGGCAGCTCGGTGAAGACGCCGGTCCGCAGCGTGGTGACTGAGACGGTCAGCACATACGTGGTGAGTCCTTCCGACTCCTCGCTTTTCAAAAAGTTTATAGCTGCAAATAAAAATAAGCAGCATTATCATAATCTGCCCGAAATCCATGTCTGGGTGGTAGTAGCCTAGCGGGTACCGCATTCGCCTATGGACCAGAAGACCCAGGTTCAAACCCCACTTACTACCATCGTGTCCCTGAGCAGGACACTTAACCCTGAGTGTCTCCAGGGGGGGACTGTCCCTGTAACTACTGACTGTAAGTCGCTCTGGATAAGGGCGTCTGGTAAATAATGTAAATGTAAAAATGTAAAGGTCTGCTGGAAGGGTTTCCATGGATCCTTCATTTTTTTATTTTCTAAAATTAGGGCCTTAAAATATCATTGAAAATGTCCAGTAATCCGTAAATCCAGAGTTTAAAGCTGACCCAATATATCAAGGTCTTAAATCTGCAGAAACCCCGCCTTTTCACACAAAATGTAATAAATATACATTATTTAAAATCCCAATATATAATACGTGTGCGAGTTATTTCTCGACTTACCTTCCCTCTCCGGCCAACATTTACACTCATGTTCTCTCGTCAGGTGTTTTTATTAATCTAGCAAATTAAAAATTGTTCATCATTATCTGTCCCCGTAGATTCGTGATGAATGGGGCAACAAGATCTGGATCTGCCCCGGATGCAACAAGGCTGACGATGGCAGTCCGATGATCGGATGTGACGACTGTGACGACTGGTACCACTGGTAAGGGTACTGTCGGTCTCTGCAGAACGTACGAGAACTTACGTGACCGGAACGTACATGCTGGTCATAACTATAACGATGAATAAAACTAGACTAAAATGTCTCTTCTCTGTCGTTGGCGAAAACGATTATTTCCTCTCGTTATTATTATTCTGCAGTATTTCTGTTTCCTGTTTCTCGATTGCTGTTCCCACATTATTCATGTTTCAGAACGCTGGTGGTGGGTTATAGATATCTGGTCCGACATCAGACGTCTTGTAGAAAAGAAAACCGAATGTGCGGCGAGAAACTCGACCGCTGGAGTCTATAATGTAATAATGAGAACCTTGTTTTAACTTTAGTTTGACTAAAAGAAAATGTTCTACTCAGTACTTGAACGATATCGACTGAATTAAATGGAATTTCATTAGTAAAAATGGTCAAAATAGGACAATTCTGACTTAAACAAGACTACAACAAAACTTGATGAGTGTGGACGTGAAGGCCGGCCGGCGTTTTGCGTGGTGAATTTCGGCAGGTTCTCCCCCAGTAACCTCTCTCCTCTGTTCCGTCCCCAGGACGTGTGTGGGCTTGACGGCCGCTCCGCCCGAGGACGTCCAGTGGTTCTGCGTCAAGTGCGCCGTTAAGAAAAAGGACAAAAAAAGCAAGAAACGGAAAAACAAAGCGCACTGAAAACGGAAGAGCTGTGGAAGCGCCGGGGAATTTCTGGAAGCTCTGCTGGCGGTGTGGAAGGTCCTCTGTTAATATTCTGGCGGTTTTCACAGTATGAACAGTTGCATGTACATAGACACTCCTGCATTCGTGTGTACAGACGTGTAAATACGGGCTTCCACACCAAGTCGGGGGAAAAAAAAAAAAAAAAACTCCCTTTCCAGCCGTTTATTATTATGATTTTTTTTTTTTTTTTAACCCAGTTCATTTTCTGTAATTAGTGTAGATTTTTAAAAAATATAAAAGTTTGTATTTTTATTTTTCTTCACTCAGAATGTCACTAAATTCTGCAATAGTTGTGCTTTCAGCATATTTTATTTGCCCGGTTTTCTTGAAATTAAAGGCCAAAAGTCTCTTTTATGGTTTCAGGAATGTTTGTATTGTTCTTTAAAAGGATTTTTATATATATATATGTGGCTTCTTTATTCATTGTCTTCCTCATTATTCCCCAGTGAGTTTTTTTACACAAGTTACGTTTTAACAATCAAGGGAAAAGAGAAGACTGGAGTCTCACAAATGAAATGTCGGGTTATTTTATTGATAAAGTGAATTAAAGTCGAATGAAGGTGAACAACACGCCACCTGCTGGAGACGCGGTCTCTCCGCTCACGTTATTGTAAGAATAATTCGCCCTTATTCTTGTACATTTTACATTTATACAGTCAGTAGTTACAGGGACAGTCCCCCCTGGAGACACTCAGGGTAAAGTGTCTTGCTCAGGGACGCGATGGTAGTAAGTGGGTTCGAACCCGGGTCTTCTGGCCCACTAGGCAGCTTCTAGCACCCCTCAGGTTCGTGGACGAACCCGGGTCTTTATTCGCTTCGCTCCTCCTTGGTCCGGGTCGGGCGACGGTAAAGTGGATTATCGGCGTTACCCGCTGGAAACCGGATTAGCGGCCGGTGAGTGTGAACAGCAGCGGATTAGAGGAGCGACGCCTGCGCGGTTCCCGGTCGAGGCGGTGAACACGACGCGGTTACTCGCCACGTAAGAAATGGTTTTTTGAAAATACGTTCTACCCCGCCGGTGGAGGCGGAACCGGACACATTTACACGCCGCTCCTTCCGCTCCACTCTGCCGGTCGATATAACGCGTCTTTAACGAGTCGTGACGCCCCGCCCCGTTACGCCCCGCCCCGCCCCGCCCCGCCCGCGGAGCGGCTCTTCTTCGCGGGAAGCGACGGTCGGGGCTCCAGCGACAACAATGCGAGTCGGGAGCGGAGCGCCAGACCAGCGGCTCCCTTCCCCCGGCCGCCGCCTCGCCTTCATCCCGCCCGGAGCGGAGCGGAGCGGCAGCAGCAGCGTGTGAGTCCGCCGCGTTTCAGGCTTTTACTCCCGCCGCCGCCGCGAAGTTCGGGTTTCAGGCCGCAGCCGCCCTGCAACGTGCTGCCGCACATGGAGGCCGAGAACACGCGTGTTGTCCGGCGGAGCGGGTTCCGGCGGAGCGGGGTCCTGGGCCGAGCGGGGTCCGGCGGAGCGGGGTCCTGGGCCGAGCGGGGTCCGGCGGAGCGGGGTCCTGGGCCGAGAAGGACGCGTGTTCTCCGGCCGAGCGGGGTCCAGTGTGGTCCAAGCCGAGGAGACGCGTGTTGTGGGGCGGAGCGGGGTCCTGGGCCGAGCGGGGTCCGGCCGAGCGGGGTCCAGCGGAGCGGGGTCCTGGGCCGAGCGGGGTCCGGCGGGTTTCCTAGCCGAGAAGGACGCGTGTTCACTGGCCGAGCGGGGTCCGGGCCGAGAAGGACGCGTGTTCTCCGGCCGAGCGGGGTCCGGGCCGTGAGGTCCCGGAGCGTTTCGGGGTTTTAATTTCTGTGGGGACTAAAACCTCCATTGATCTCGAGTTATTACCGCCGAGCTCCCTTCTCTTGCTGAAGAAACCACGTGATGTGTGCAGAGAAGCTTCTTCTCCATCTGTGGACGGGAGTCGGGCCTCCAGCAGCATCTCTGTATGTCGACATTATTACCGCTTTCACAGTTTTAATCAGGTCTCGTCCTGACCCAGACGGTACCAG
The DNA here is from genome assembly GCF_900700375.1 of Denticeps clupeoides. Lineage (NCBI taxonomy): Eukaryota > Metazoa > Chordata > Actinopteri > Clupeiformes > Denticipitidae > Denticeps > Denticeps clupeoides. Next base: position 29,553 of record NW_021629993.1, read on the forward strand.
GACTTCTGATGGAGCTACTGCCGGCTCCGGGTTTGATGGGTCATGTCCGCGGCGAAATCCCGCTGACCGATGGTTCGCATCGTCTGGGCCGGGATGAGTTCTGGTTCTGAGGTGCGTTTCAGTGGACGGTCCGGACGCCCGGGTCTCTCGGCGCGGTCCCGTAGTTTTTAGTCGTGATTTGGGCCCGCGGTATAATTAGAAGCGGATCAGGTAAAATTCTATTCTTGATGTTGATTTACAGCCTAATAAATCAGACCCCTCTTCAGTTACGGGGCGCAGCGAGCGCCTCTCCGGCTATTTCTGTTGCGGGGGGTCGGAGTTCGCGGCGCGTTTTAAACTCCCCCGACCCCCCTGTTCCGCAGCAGCAGCGACGGCGGCATAATGAACGGGTCCTTGGAGCACCTGGACCAGCCCGACCCGGACACCATCAAGATGTTCGTGGGCCAGATCCCGCGCTCCTGGACGGAGATGGAGGTGAAGGAGCTGTTCGAGCCGTACGGCGCCATCCACCAAATCAACATCCTCCGCGACCGGACCCTCAACCCGCCCCAGAGCAAAGGTAGGTCTTCTCCTGGGTCCGTCTGGGGACCTTCCCGGACGGGATGATCGGCCTGATCAGTGAATCTCTTTCATCCCCCCGCCGGAGCGATAAACACGCCGCATCTCGCGCGACGTGTCCCGCCGGCCAATTAGAACGCGAGGGACCCTCCGCACGGGGTTCCTCCTGGATTTCGGGGGACAGACGCGGAGTCCCGGTCTGGGAGGAGCTTGTTGTATAGTTAATTTTTTTTACAGCATTTACCAGACGTCCTTATCCAGAGCGACTTACAACCAGTAGTTACAGGGACAGTCCCCCCTGGAGACACTCAGGGTTAAGTGTCTTGCTCAGGGACACAATGGTAGTAAGTGGAGTTTGATCCTGGGTCTTCTGGTTCACAGGCGAGTGTGGTACCCCGCTAGGCCACCACCACCCCAGTTGTCCGGTCTCTGTCCTCACATTTGTGTCGTATTCATTTCAAGGATGGACGCGTCCATCTGATCCCGTCAAGGCCAGCGTCCTTCCTCCGGTGTAGAAGGACTTTAAATCAGGCAGGTCTGATCTGATAACCTTGTTTTTTGGGAATCTTGTCCCCCCGGTTTCAAGGACCAGTCCTACCTGAAAAGGACGCTGAAAGTGATGTGACTGTGCGACACTGCAGCACAGCACACGGTGACGCGGTGAAACGTGTCCTCTGTATTTAACCATCACCCTTGGCGAGCAGTGGGCACCATGACACGCGCCCGGGGAGCAGCGTGTGGGGACGGGACCTTCATCAAGGGGACGTCGGTGGCACCTGGCTTTTCTTATTTATTGGAGGTGTATTTTAGAAGAAAAATACCAGGCCTGGCACGCCAGTGGTGCTCTAGCGGTGAAGGAAGCGGCCCCGTGATAGGTAGGTCGCCGGTTCGAATCCCGAGCCGCCATGGTGCCACTGAGGTGCCGTCCCCACCCGCTGCTCCCCGGGCGGCGGTCACGGTGTTTGTTTCTGAGTAGAAGGGACGGTGGTTAATAAATCTAATTCTCTCTGACCCGCCGCGAACGCGGTAAACGCCGCGCTGGTTCTCGTATTCGTCTCCGAGACGAGGAAGGAAGGCGAATTTGCAACTCTGTGAACGCTTCAGCAGCTCTTCCCGCCGCCGGCGGCGCAACGCGGCGCTATGTAGGTCAGGGCCGCTGCAGTGCTCCACTTCCAGCGCGCAACTGACAGGCAGACAGAGTCCCAGTGGCACTTGGCTGGGACACGACGGTGAGCGCTCGGCCTCAAACGAGGAAAAACAATGTCCGCTATATTCATTTATGATGTATATCAATGCAGAATTTAACACTAGAAATCAACAAGATCATGCAATACGACAAATATGCTGTTTACACTTTGATGTGTGTCTGTGGTGCTTTGTTTTTAACGTGGAACCGTGGTTTGCATCCTTTTAGCAGCGTTTCCCCCAGTACTGGCAGCCTGTGGCTGTAGAGGCTGTGATGGATTATTTCGCTGATCCGTTGCATTGCATTTTTAATATGATCAGTGCATTTAGCCATAAATATTAAATCAAATTTTCCATTGTTCCCTCTTTCCCATCTATAGGTTGCTGTTTTATTACCTTTTATACCAGAAAAGCTGCTCTGGACGCCCAGAACGCACTGCACAACATCAAAACGTTAAGTGGGGTAAGGAACTGTGTGTGTGTGTGTGTGTGTGTGTGTATAGTCCTCTTCTCTCAGGAGATCCCACCATGCACAGAGCAGCCTGTACACTCTGTATAGGGAAGCAAATTTTTTTTTTTTTTTTTTTTTGTAAAATTTTCCCACCAGCCCTTCGTACAACGCACTCATACAATGGGAATTAAATTATTTATCATCTCTGCTGCATAATTTACATTTATTTTCGTGCTTAATCTGAAAATGGGGAAGTGAAGATGTAAGGGGTGCTTTGTGAAGAATACTCTGCATAATTTTCAGTTGGCATGTGGATATGAATGTATGTGCATAACATTAGCCCGGTTTATCTCCTTCAACATAAGGAATCATATCTTCCCAGTTTGAGGGGGGTGTTTCATGAGTTCTGGAATTAAAGCGCCTGATAACCTGCATGTTGGTGTTGGTAGTGGGCGTGGTCACGTTCACTGGGAATTAAAGCGCCTGATAACCTGCATGTTGGTGTTGGTAGTGGGCGTGGTCACGTTAACAAGGAATTAAAGCGCCTGATAACCTGCATGTTTGTGTTGGTTGTGGGCGTGGTCACGTTAACAAGGAATTAAAGCGCCTGATAACCTGCATGTTGGTGTTGGTAGTGGGCGTGGTCACGTTCACTAGGAATTAAAGCGCCTGATAACCTGCATGTTGGTGTTGGTAGTGGGCGTGGTCACGTTCACTGGGAATTAAAGCGCCTGATAACCTGCATGTTGGTGTTGGTAGTGGGCGTGGTCACGTTCACTAGGAATTAAAGCGCCTGATAACCTGCATGTTGGTGTTGGTAGTGGGCGTGGTCACGTTCACTAGGAATTAAAGCGTCTGATAACCTGCATGTATGTGTTGGTAGTGGGCGTGGTCACGTTCACTAGGAATTAAAGCGCCTGATAACCTGCATGTATGTGTTGGTAGTGGGCGTGGTCACGTTCACTAGGAATTAAAGCGTCTGATAACCTGCATGTATGTGTTGGTAGTGGGCGTGGTCACGTTAACAAGGAATTAAAGCGTCTGATAACCTGCATGTATGTGTTGGTAGTGGGCGTGGTCACGTTCACTAGGAATTAAAGCGCCTGATAACCTGCATGTATGTGTTGGTAGTGGGCGTGGTCACGTTCACTAGGAATTAAAGCGCCTGATAACCTGCATGTATGTGTTGGTAGTGGGCGTGGTCACGTTAACAAGGAATTAAAGCGTCTGATAACCTGCATGTATGTGTTGGTAGTGGGCGTGGTCACGTTCACTAGGAATTAAAGCGCCTGATAACCTGCATGTATGTGTTGGTAGTCGCTGTTCTCCACGTTTCTTGGCTTTATTTGAATGCAGCTTTTGTGTTCCGGACTGGTGACCAACCCTCCTGCTGGGAGACCATCTGTCCGTCAGGCTGTTTTTCGTTTCGGGGCGCGTACAATGCCAGGTTCTGATCTGACACGGTGTTGAATATGTGGAGAAGATGCAGCACACCGACACCAGAGAAGCTGGACTGGCACGAGCGTCCCGGAGTGCGCGTACATGAAGGTGGTGGTGGTGGAGGAACCGCTTCGTTGTAATGGCTGAACGTTCTTTATTTCTCCCACAGATGCATCATCCCATCCAAATGAAGCCTGCCGACAGCGAAAAAACATTCGGTGAGTTGTGGCCGCGAACGCAATTACGGCTCGATCGGCGCCGGGAAGAGCGCGGCGCCCTCCGGAGGAGATAAGCGAGAGGGTTTGTGTTGGTGTGTGTCGCGCAGCTGTGGAAGACCGGAAGCTCTTCATCGGCATGGTGTCCAAGAAGTACTCGGAGAACGAGGTGCGCATGATGTTCTCGCCGTTCGGCCCGATAGAAGAGTGCAGAATTCTGCGCGGACCCGAGGGCACGAGCAAAGGTAGGCGCCCCGCCCGTCCACTGCGCATGTCGTTAATAACCTGTACTTAACTATGAACTACTGGCTTCAGTTCAGAGCCCGGTTTTCTGTAGTTCCCACCGGTTGTAGATAAATGTTCCCCTGTTATTCTGCAAGGACTCTTGTCCGTCCGTCCCCCGAACAGTCTCCTGTCCCCAGTAGGTCCCCGTTACGTCGTTGATGTTTAAACGTCGTTCTGCTGTCGGTTGTGAGTGTTGTGCACGCCGTTGTAACCTGTAGTACGTACTCCGTGCCACCAGGGGTCAGTAGTCTAGGCCGCAAACAAAGTTCCGTTATTAAAAAGAGACGTTTCTGCCTTAACGGGGACAGCGGTGTGTCTTCGCTCTTGTGCTTTTCGATGCCATTTCTCTGTTCTCTGTTTATGTGTTATGTTCATGATGACTTGTGAAAACCTTTGTGTTTTTTTTTTTTTGTTTTTTGTCTCGTCTTTGTTCTCCCCGTCCCGCCCCCTCCTCCTCCTGTTGTCCCCTCCCCGTCCCTACAGGCTGTGCATTTGTTACGTTTTCTACCAGAGCCATGGCACAGAATGCAATCAAAACCATGCATCATTCACAGACCATGGAGGTACTGTACCCATCAGCCCTTCTTCTGCCCCCCCTGCATTCAGACTGTGGTTCCTCCCGCCCCGCCCCGCCCCGCCCCGCCCGGCCGGGCCATTCTCCTCCCACCTCCTCGCTGTTCCTCGTAACGTGCTGTCGCGCCTCCCCGTGTCCCCTTTTTCTGTGTCGTACGGAATGTCCCTCTGCTTGTGTGTCCGTCTGGTCGTGACGTTCCGCGCCCGGCGTGATTAAACGGACTCGGGCGGTTTTGTGTCCCGCAGGGCTGCTCCTCCCCCATGGTGGTGAAGTTCGCCGACACGCAGCGGGAGAAGGAGCAGCGGCGCGTCCAGCAGCAGTTCTCCCAGCAGATGCAGCAGCTGAACAGCGCCTCCTCCTGGGGGAACCTGTCCGGCCTGGGTGGCCTGGCCCCGCAGTACCTGGCCGTAAGACCCCGTCACGCCGCGCGTTTCCCGGTGGCGGAGAGGACGGAGGATGACTCTCTCTCTCTCTCTCTCTCTCCCCCCAGTTGCTCCAGCAGGCGGCCTCCTCCTCCTCATCCTCCTCTTCCTCCAGTAATCTCGGCTCCTTCGCCGGAATTCAGCAGCTCGGTGGTGAGCCGCCCGGGTTTTATTTTGGTCGCTGTGTGACCGGCGGATATCGGTTCCCCTCGGTGTGTAAACGAGCCGCGCGTTGGGCCCGGCCGCCGTGCCACCGCGTTAGGCGGGATCATGTGACACGCTGCGCGTTTATAGCCTGCGTTTAAACATGGCGCAGAACTTGCGTATAGATGCGGACGTTTGTATTGAGGCAGTGGTGGCCTAGCGGTTAAGGAAGCGGCCCCGTGATCAGAAGGTTGCCGGTTCGAATCCCGATCCGCCACGGTGCCACTGAGCAAAGCACCGTCCCCACACACTGCTCCCCGGGCGCCTGTCATGGTGCCCACTGCTCACTCAGGGTGACGGGATAAATGCAGAGGACAAATTTCACTGTGTGCACCGTGTGCTGTGAAGTGACAATCACTTCACTTTATCTTTATTGATCGTGACACGTGTGTAGCGGTTCTAACAGATAAAACGTTGCAGGTGGTCACTAAGTTCACTGCATTCGTCTTCAAGAGAAACAGGAAGTGGCAGAAGATGAACTTTGATGTTTTTACGAAGAGAGTTGTGAAAGGGGAGGAGCCTGTTGCGTAGGCGGGCCAGCAGTTAACATCCTCTCTTTTTGTGCCCGTCCCTCCGAGGGATGAACGCCCTCCAGCTGCAGAACCTCGCCACGCTGGCGGCCGCCGCCACCCAGACCTCCGCCAGCCCCTCCAGCGCCGCGACCAGCAGTGCGGCGCTCAGCGCTCTGGTCAGCCAAGGTACGGAGGCGTTTCAAAGACTCCCCGTGGCGGCGGGCGTGGCCCTTCATCTCCCTCTCTCTCTCTCTCGCTCCTCCGCCGTCAGCAGGAGCAGTGAGCAGCTCGGGTGTGGGAGGAGCCATGAGTTCTCTGGCCTCGTTGGGGGGCCTGCAGGGTCTCGCCGGGTCTTCCGTCAGCCTCAACAACCTGAACACGCTTCCAGCCAACGTGAACGGTGAGCGCGTTCATCTCAGAATCGACCGTTCTGTCCCCGCGGACGCCTTCCGAGCAGGACACTTAACCCTGAGTGTCTCCAGTGGGGGACTGTCCCTGTAACTACTGGGTGGTAGTAGCATAGTGGGTAACACACTCGCCTGTGAACCAGAAGACCCAGGTTCCAACCCCACTTACTACCATCTTGTCCCTGAGCAGGACACTTAACCCTGAGTGTCTCCAGTGGGGGACTGTCTTTGTAACTGCTGGGTGGTAGTAGCATAGTGGGTAACACACTCGCCTGTGAACCAGAAGACCCAGGTTCCAACCCCACTTACTACCATCGTGTCCCTGTACAGGACACTTAACCCTGAGTGTCCCCAGGGGTAACATAATGTGTTACACATAGTTTATGTTTTATGTTACCAAGACATAAAAGTGTAATATTTGGTTATGTTTGCAATATTTGCATATTGGCTCATTGTATATTTGCAATACTGTGGTCAGTATCAGTCACTGCATGTCATACCGTGTATGACCGTGTACGTGACAAACAAAAACAGAATTTGACTGTCCCTGTAACTGTAAGTCGCTCTGGTTCAGGGCGCCTGGTAAATGTGTCCCGCTCTGCGCAGGTATCGGCGCGCTGAACGGCGGACTGGCCGCCACCGGACTGACCAACGGGTCTGCGGCGAGTACGATGGACGCCCTGACGCAGGCCTACTCGGGGATCCAGCAGTACACCGCCTCCGCCCTGCCGTCCCTCTACAACCAGACGCTGCTGCAGCAGGGCGCGGCCGGCAGTCAGAAGGAAGGTGGGCGGGCTCACTATTCGATTCGATTACGATTAGCAGTGCCTCGATATTGATGCATCGCGATGCATCCCAGCCATTTTCTACATGGTCGCTCTCACCTTTAAATGCACACGGCACTATGTTGTGGGCGGAGTTAATCGTCTGCCCCGGTCCTGATGCAGATCGACATGTCCACCAAGCAGAGGAACCGAGGTCCTCGTATTATTTCATTTTGTATTACATAAAAGCAGTAATATTTGGTACGTGTGATGTCCAAATTGCTCCTACCCGGAGTGGCGCTGTTCCCAGATCAGGCTGATCATGATATTATTGATTATGTTCTGCACTGCATCGATGCAGAATCGTCCACGTCTGCATCTCGATGCATCGATTATAAGATTAATTTACACCCCTAGTGGGCGGGGGGACGGTCCCGCGGACCTCTCGCAGCCCCGCCACACGCGCGCCACTCACGCTCTGCTCTCCGCCCCGCCCCGCCCAGGTCCTGAAGGTGCCAACCTCTTCATCTACCACCTGCCGCAGGAGTTCGGGGACCAGGACATCCTGCAGATGTTCATGCCTTTCGGGAACGTGGTCTCTGCCAAAGTCTTCATCGACAAACAGACCAATCTCAGCAAATGCTTCGGTAAGAACGGGCCACTCCGGCGAGTGAATGTTCCTAATATAAAGGAGCGTTTTTGAGGGCTGTTTCTTGTCCGTCAGGTTTCGTCAGCTACGACAATCCGGTGTCGGCGCAGGCTGCCATCCAGTCCATGAACGGCTTCCAGATCGGGATGAAGAGACTGAAGGTGCAGCTGAAGCGCTCCAAGAATGACAGTAAACCCTACTGACGCCGCTGCGGGCGGGGCCGGGGCGTGGCAGCCCTTCGCCGGGAGGGGATCGATTTACCTCTTTATTTGTGAAAAGTTTGTGGGGTTTTTTTTGGTTTTCCTTTGCTTTTTATTTGACTTGTTTTAATGGGTTATATCCACTGGACGGGGGGTCGGGATCAGATTATTTATGGTTAATTATTGAAGGTTGATGGTAGTGTACGATGTTTTTTTTTGTTTGTTTGTTTCCCTTCTAAACTGCATGTGCCATGTTGTGTACAGTCGTGTTCATATGAAGCCTCGTCGTGAGCACGTTCGCCTACGCCCCCGCCACAACCCTGCCGAGAGCCGTGCGAAATGGACTTTAATTTCTACCAATATAATACGTATTTTTATACACGAATGGACGTCCTCCAACTGTCTTTCCTTTACACGTCGGTTTAGTTCTTTTTTGCTTTGATCCAACAGCATGGCCGCCCCCCCCCCACCTCATTTACCATGTTAACGGATGCATGCATGGCTTTTTTACTTGTTTTTTTTTTGAGCTTTAAACCTTTGTTGGGAGATCGACCATCATGTTCTGTTCTTACGTTCTCATCCCTGTTAGCCCAGTGCTTTTTGTGTCTGTGTTTCTGTGCTATAAAGTCTGTTCTGACGTACTCGTGGTTCTGTGTGGTTCTGTCTCGACGTCTCTCACCCGCCCGTCTCCCCTCCTTCCCTCAGAAACCTCCACGCCATCGCTAATCCGGCTCTTCATGGCCGCCGCCATCATCCAGGCTTTCTTTTCTTCCTTTTTTTAAGTGTGCATGTCAGTTTATTTTCTCAATAGGCTGGTTTAAACTATATATGTGTGTGTGTGTTTGTGGGTTCATTGTTCAGTCATTAGAGTAGGACTAAAATTGGGGACAATGCTTTGGTGTTTCACCTTAAAATCATAGTAAACTTGAAAGTTGGATACAGGGAGTTGCACCCAGTTGTGCTGCCAAATGCCACGAGCAATACTGTAGACTGCGGCGTGAGCAGAGTCCCCTTTTCCACCTACAGTAGGACTTTTCTAGAGACAATCTGTGGTTTAATTGCACATTAGATTAATCTCTATTTTTACTATTGAGCTGAGTGAGTGAGTGAGTGAATGCTGTTTGTGGGTCCCGGTGGTTTCAACTCTTCACTGTCTGTGTAAACTTTTTTTATTTTTGTTTTTCTTCTGTAAAAATGCATTTTACATTTGACACGAACATGCCTGTGCAGGTTTTTATGACGTTTGTATGAAATATTTAATTGGGGTTTTGCATGCAGGTGGATTTTTATGGTCTTAATGTCTATTATTTTTAACACGCCGAGTCTCCCGTCCCGTCCTGAGACCAGGAGCTGGGACCTCAGAGATAAAGAAGAGCGCACTCGGTATTCCATTTACACGTAGAGCATGTTCCGGTCTTCTGTTCGTGCACAGGAGCGCCGCACATTTTATTTAAGTAATAATGACGTGCGGCGCCCCCTTCCCCCACACGTGGCACCACAACGCCGACTCAGGGTCGTTTTCTGGTTAAAATACCGGCCGTTTGGGGGGAAAGAGGTGGTGATTTAGTTCTTGTTTTTCTCTTGCTGGGACCACACAGACAACTGCACAAAATGAGGACTCATCTGGTTGACCTTTTGCTAGTAAACCAGTTCAGACGTGTAATAAACTCTCCAGTCTCAATTTTAAAGATTTGTCATGTCGATTTTGATTTGGGTATTCTGTCGAATTTCAAATGTTTCCTCCCCCGCCTTCGACGGATTTTGATACGTTTTCTGACGTCCGAACCAAATGCATTTTGTTACTGTTGGAATGACGACTTCACCGTAAAATGTAAAACTTTGGACTTTCTATTCGTGCATTTTGTACTGGTGGATCACTTTTATACGAACTATTAAAGAAACCTCAGTATTACGGGGACGCGAGTCTGGCCTGGACAGTTCTGCTCCGAGTTTGGCTTCTTCTTCTTCTTCTTGCACCCTTGAAATGTGTCTGTTCTCGTGACGCGGGCGAGTGGGCGGGGCTTCCAGCTGCGGTAAGTTCAGACTCGCTCTGGAATCTGTCCTCTGTTCTCCTGCTGTCTTTTCCTCCCATTCTCTCCGCTGTAAGTCGGCTCGGTTTTTTTGGTGTTGTGGAAGTGTCTCTCTTGCCCTTGTGTGCCCGATTAAAGCGTTTCCCCAGCGCTCCATGTTCCTGTCGTGTCTGTTCTGTGTTCTGTCGTCTTGCGTCCTCAGATGTGTCCCGTGTTTCTTCTTATTTCACCAGCGAATGACCACAGCATGTGGATGTTGAAACTCATTCATGTTCTTTTCCATTCGGGTTATTTAAAATAAAATAAATGTAACCAGAATGACTAGAAAGATTCGTACGTTTTATAAAATCTGTACTCTATTCAGTGGGAATTCTGGACAAGTCTGTGCTGTTACGAGCTGCGTTTGGGGGTTCGCCTCTCACTGCATCACACACTCACTTTCCTGTTACTCAGGGTCTGTGGTGGGACGGTGGGGCACGCACTCATGCACCCCGACAATTCACAATCACAGACTCGCCTGGTGGGAGGAAACTGGAGAACCTGGAGGAAACCAACTTGGGGAGATAATCTACCAGTGCCTTGTTTAGAGCTCAGTTTCATTTCCCCCCCCCCGTTTTAACACACGAGATTGAATGTGTACTTGTGTATTTTTGTATGAAGTGATTGTGAAGCACAGCACACAGTGAAACATGTCCTCTGGATTTTAACATCACATTTACAGCATATATCAGATGCCCTTATCCAGAGCGACTTGCAATCAATAGTTACTGGGACAGTCCCCCCTGGAGACACTCAGGGTTAAGTGTCTTGCTCAGGGGCACAATGGTAGTAAGTGGGATTTGAACCTGGGTCTTCTGGTTCATAGTGTGTTAGCCACTAGGCTACTACCACCCTACCAACCCTTGGTGAGCAGTGTTCAGCCATGACAGGCACCCGGGGAGCAGTGTGTGGAGACGGCACCTTCATCAAGGGGACCTCAGTGGCACCTTAGCGAGTCGGGATTCTGATCACAGGTCCGCTCCTTACCTGCTAGGCCACCGGCGCCTCATTATTTTACTGGAATAAAATATTCTAACGTCCATGTGTCAGCTGGTTTTCCATCGTAGGCCGTTGTTCTCTGAGGCCAAGCAGCAGACGAACATGAAACCAAAAAAAACATCAAGGCCCCGCTGCTCTTCAGATCAGGGACCTCCCCTGGTCCCTGCCGTGTGGTGTCCGGATGCCGGCCTCGCCGTGTCCTGCCATTCTGGCCTCAGAGATCCGCCGTGTATTCATTCATTAATCATCTCCGCGGGCTTCCTCTGCCCCAATCGACACCTCGAAACGGATTCTTCATCTGACCGGAGGCCAAGGTTTCCTGTAAGACCTTTAATAGCTGAGCTTTAAATGAACAGCAGCGGTTTGATATTATATTTAATAGATGACAGTGTTCTGCCTTACTGGAGGTATAAACCACATCAGCATGAGTCTTCATATAAAACCTTTTTTTTTTCTAATTAAACTTTTTATTGGGTTTTATACATTAAAGAACAAACATATCAACACAAAAGTAAGTGAGGTAGAAATAAAATAAGATCAATAAAAATGATAATAAGATTGGTTATTTTAAGAAAATAAGCAATTGCACATACAAGATGCCAAAATTACAAATTACAATTTATACTGTCATGGCATGTATAGATATACACTACAAAAGTCTGGACACACCTTCTCATTCAACGTGTTTTCTTTATCTTCATGACCATTTACGTTGGTAGATTCTCACTGAAGGCATCAGAACTATGAATGAACACATGTGGAGTTCTGTACTTAACATAAAGTGGAGACCTGACCTCCACAGTCACTGGACCTGAACCCAATCCAGATGGTTTGGGATGAGCTGGACCAACAAGTGCTAAACACCTCTGGGAACTCCTTCAAGACTGTTGGAGAAGCATTTCAGGTGACGACCTCTTGAAGCTCATCGAGAGAATGGCAAGAGTGTGCAAAGCAGTAACCAGAGCAAAGAAACTAGAATATAAAACATGTTTTCACTTATTTCACCTTTTTTTGTTAAGTACAGAACTCCACATGTGTTCATTCATAGTTTTGATGCCTTCAGTGAGAATCTACCAACGTAAATGGTCATGAAGATAAAGAAAACATGTTGAATGAGAAGGTGTCCAGACTTCTGGTCTGTACTGTATATATGTATTGTATTTTGTGTGTGTGTGTGTGTGTATATATATATATATTGTATGAATATGTAAGTATTGTAAGTATTATATTGTACCGCTGTCAGACTCTATAACAAAGACCTAACAGCTGACCACACACACACAGACAAACAAACAAACACACTTTGGTACATTTTGTTAAATTGTAAATAGTTTAAATTGTAAATTTGTAGATATATACAGATACATGTTTATCTTATTTTTTGTGATGCTATTACCTTCTGCTTCTATCACTTTCTGCCGTGACAATTGCAATTTCCCACTTGTGGGACTAATAAAGGTTGATCTTATCTTATATGTATGTATTATATATATTGTTTTTGACCCAGGGGCAGATACTGCACGTCGTTAAGTTGACTGGCAGGGTCGCAGTGTCGCCGTCACGCCGGCCACCTGTCGGGTGCCACTGTTCTGACGGTCCGGGCTGCTGCATGTGACGCGTTCATTAGTTCCGCTGGCCGGTACCGGAAAGGAAATAAACGTTTTATTCGCCTGACGAACCCTGTCCCGTTTCTGGTGTGAATTCTGGTGTGAATTGCGGCGTGCTTTTCCAAAGCGGGGCGGGGACACGTGTCCCCCTGTCCTGCAGGTCGAGGGCTGATCCGGTTTGGACCAATCGCGTTGCTGCGGGCGGCCGCCGCCCCGTCCTGTTCCCGCCGGGCATGGAGCACTGATCCAGACCGACATGTCCGCGCTCATGGTGGCCCAGAAGGTCCGCGCCTTGTCGCGACGCGGCCTCGCCGCCCTGTACCACACCGAGAGGGGCGTTTACGGCTACAGACCCCGACAGGGCGACCCCACGGCCCGAGGAGCCCTGGAGGAACCGGGCGCTTCTCTCAACCGAGGTGGGTGGACGACGCGACACGTCCCGCCTCCGGAGTAACCGGCGAGTAACCGGCGCGGTGTTTCTCCACGCAGATCACGGCCTGGCGCGGCTGGTGGAGGCGTATCGCGCCCACGGACACAAGGCGGCCAGAATCAACCCGCTGCGGCCCGACGCGCCGGCCGTGGACCACGTGGCCGAGATCACGTGTGTGGCGGGGTCACTGGGGGGGGCGGTTCGACACGAGCGGTAGGGAGTCTTCATCCTCCTCATCCTCCTCCTCATCCCCCTCCTCCTCATCATCCTCATCTTCATCCTCCTCATCCCCCCCTCTTCCTCCTCATCTTCCTCATCCTCCTCCCCATCCTCCTCCCTCCTCCTCATCCCCCTCCTCCTCATCATCCTCATCTTCATCCTCCTCATCCCCCTCTTCCTCCTCATCTTCCTCATCCTCCTCCCCATCCTCCTCCTCCTCCTCATCATCCTCCTCCCTCCTCCTCATCCCCCTCCTCCTCATCATCCTCATCTCATCCCCCTCTTCCTCCTCATCTCCTCATCCTCCTCCCCATCCTCCTCCGTCCTCCTCATCCCCCTCCTCCTCATCATCCTCATCTTCATCCTCCTCATCCCCCTCTTCCTCCTCATCTTCCTCATCCTCCTCCCCATCCTCCTCCCTCCTCCTCTTCCCCCTCCTCCTCCTCATCCTCCCCATCCTCCTCCTTCCTCCTCATCCCCCTCCTCCTCCATCATCCTCATCTTCATCCTCCTCCATCCCCTCTTCCTCCTCATTCCCCCTCCTCATCCTCCTCCATCCTCCTCCCTCCTCCTCATCCCCCCTCCTCCTCATCATCCTCATCTTCATCCTCCTCATCCCCCTCCTTCCTCCTCATCTTCCTCATCCTCCTCCCCATCCTCCTCCCTCCTCCTCTTCCCCCTCCTCCTCCTCAATCCTCCCCATCCCTCCTCCTTCCTCCTCATCCCCCTCCTTCCTCCCCATCCTCCTCCCTCCCTCCTCATCCCCTCCCCTCATCTCCTCATCTTCATCCTCTCCTCATCCCCCTCTTCCTCCTCCATCTTCCTCATCCCCTCCCCATCCTCCTCCCTCCTGTCCTCTTCCCCCTCCTCCTCCTCAATCCTCCTCACCTCCTCCTCCATTCCTCCTCATCCCCCTCCTCATCCTCCCCATCCTCCTCCCTCCTCCTCATCCCCCTCTTCCTCCTCATCTTCCTCATCCTCCTCCCCATCCAAATTCAAATTTTATTTGTCACATACACAGTCATACACGGTATGATGTGCAGTGAAATGCTTTCTGCAACTGCTACAGACTACAGTATTGCAAATGTTGCAAGTAAACAGTGAACCAATATGCAAATATTGCAAACATAACCAAGTATTACACTTTTACGTCTTTAACATAAAATATGTGTAACTGGTAGGGTGAAGGTGTGCAAATGAGTTACAGTTTTTACAATGTTTAAAGAAAGAAGAAAGAGCCATAAAAGAGCCCTCCTCATCCTCATCTTCATCTTCCTCATCCCCCTCCTCCTCCTATAATAACCTGCACTCATCTCACAGTTCCCTAAAAGTTTCTGTCCAGTGTAAGCAACGTTCATGACGCAGCAATAAACATCACGTTCGAGCTTCAGACGCCTTTTTCTTACGAAATGATTCGAATTCAGACGGAGCTGATCAAGAACTTCCATTCGATATGAAGATGGACACGAGAAGAAGGAAATTCTGCAATAAACGCTTTAACTAAATCAATATTTCATCAACGTTTGGCATTTTAAAAATGGTGTTGGTGAAGCCCGTACGGGTTTCACGTGGTGCGTAGACGTTGTTACGCCGCGTACGGTCACCATGTCCGGATCAGGAGATCCGCCATTTCCTGCTGGTTCCAGCCTGGTTCACGGATTTCTGTTTTACGGGATTCAGGCCTGCGGCACTTCGGCAGATCGGAGGCGTCCCTGGAGGACGTGGTCCATTATCTGGACCGCGTCTACTGCGGCGGGATCTCGGTGGAGACGGTCCAGCTGCAGACGCCGCAGGAGAGGGAGTGGCTGGCCGAGCGCTTCGAGGAGCTGAAGGACGAGACGTTCTGTCCCGAGGAGCGCCGGCGTCTCGCCCGGCTCATGCTGGAGTCTCAGGTGGGGACACGTCCCGCGAGTCCGAAAACGTCCCACACGTCCAAAAACATCCCGCACGTGCAAAACATCCCACATGACCCACACGTCCCACACGTCCAAAAACATCCCACACGACCCACACGTCCAAAAACATCCCGCACTTCCAAAAACGTCCCACACGACCCACATGTCCAAAAACGTCCCACGCGTTCTTCCATGTGTCCCGCACGTACAACACGTCCCACACACGTCCCACACGTCCAAAAACATCCCGCACGTGCAAAACATCCCACATGACCCACACATCCCACACGTCCAAAAACATCCCACACGACCCACACGTCCAAAAACATCCCGCACTTCCAAAAACGTCCCACACGACCCACATGTCCAAAAACGTCCCACACTTCCAAAAACGACCCACATGTCCAAAAACGTCCCACACTTCCAAAAACGTCCCACACGACCCACATGTCCAAAAACGTCCCACGCGTTCTTCCACGTGTCACACTTGACCCGCACGTCCAACACGACCCACACACGTCCAACACGTCCCACACACGTCCAACACGTCCCACACATGTCCCACACATGTCCCACACAAGACCCACACAAGACCCGCACATCCAAAAACTTCCCACGCGTTCTTCCATGTGTCCCGCGCGACCCACACGTACAACACGTCCCACACACGTCCCACACACGACCCGCACGTCCAAAAACATCCCGCACGTGCGAAACATCCCACATGACCCACACGTCCCACACTTCCAAAAACGTCCCACACGACCCACATGTCCAAAAACGTCCCACGCGTTCTTCCACGTGTCACACTTGACCCGCACGTCCAACACAACCCACACACATTTACATTTACAGCATCTGGTTCATAGGCGAGTGTGTTACCCACTAGGCTACTACCACCCCACACGTCCAACACGACCCACACACGACCCACACACGACCCACACAAGATCCGCACATCCAAAAACGTCCCACGCGTTCTTCCATGTGTACCGCGCGACCCGCACGTCCCACACACGTCCCACACACGTCCCACACACGTCCCACACACGACCCGCACGTCCAACACGTCCCACACACTTCCGACTTCACCGCCAGTAACGCGCCGCTCTGTGACGTTTCAGGAATTCGACCACTTCTTGGCCACCAAGTTCGCCACCGTGAAGCGTTATGGGGGCGAGGGAGCAGAGAGCATGATGGGATTTTTCCACGAGCTCTTCCGGCTGGCGTCATACAGCGGCGTGACGGACGTGATCGTGGGCATGCCGCACCGCGGCCGTCTCAACCTGCTGACCGGACTGCTGCGCTTTCCCCCAGAGGTCAGCACCTGAAGGTCAAAGGTCAGGCACGTGGACTCTGCGGCGTCTCACGTTCTCTTCCCTCCGTCTCAGCTCATGTTCCGCAAGATGCGCGGCCTCAGCGAGTTCCCGGAGGACTCCCCCGCCATCGGGGACGTCCTGTCCCACCTCACGTCGTCGGTGGACCTGGACTTCGGGGCCGGTCGCCCGCTGCACGTGACGATGCTGCCCAACCCGTCCCACCTGGAGGCCATTAACCCCGTCGCCATGGGCAAGACGCGCGGCCGGCAGCAGGTCGAGCGGGACGGAGACTACTCGACCGAGGGCAGCGCCCGGCCCGGGGACAAGGTCCTGTGTGTCCAGGTACAGCTCGCGTGGAGCGTTCTGCTCAGACGCGGCGGTCCAGCTCGTGTTCTGATCTTCTGTGGATCTTCGGCAGGTCCATGGCGACGCCTCCTTCTCGGGCCAAGGAATCGTCCCGGAGACCTTCACCCTGTCCTACCTGCCGCACTTCAGGGTTGGTGGCAGCGTCCACCTCATCGTCAACAACCAGGTCGGATATACGACGCCTTCGGAGAGGGGACGCTCGTCCCTGTACTGCAGCGACGTTGGTGAGACGCCGTCCGATCGGCTGCGGTTCGAGAACTGCTGTCTTGTGCCTTTGTAGGACTTCCTGTCTCTCTGCCGTCTCAGGAAAGATGGTGGGCTGCGCCGTGGTGCACGTGAACGGGGACGAGGCCGAGGACGTCCTGCGCGCAACTCGGCTGGCGGTGGAGTACCAGCGCCGCTTCCGGAAGGACGTGATCGTGGACCTCCTCTGCTACCGTCAGTGGGGACACAACGAGCTGGACGAACCGTCCTTCACCAACCCGGCCATGTACAAGATCATACGGTGAGCGGACCGCCTCGGAGGTCCAAAAACACGCCGCTGGCACGGGACCGTCCACACTTATCTGGGGAAATTTGCCGCTGTGACCGCAGCTCCAGGACGAGCGTCCCCGACTCCTACGCCGAGCGGCTGGCGTCCGAGGGCCTGATGACGGACGAGGAGCGGGCGCGGATCAAATCCGGCTACTACGGCGCGCTCGGCGACAAGCTGACCAACGCGACCCTGTACCGCCCCCCGCCCGCCAACCTGCGGGGACGCTGGGACCACCTGGCGCAGCCGCAGCCCCGCATCACCACCTGGGACACCGGGCTGCCTGCGCCGCTGCTGCAGTTCGTCGGCGCTAAGTCGGTGGACGTTCCGGAGGACGTTACCATGCACGCCCATCTGAGGAAGACGCACGTGCAGGTTCGTCCCCATCGAACACCAGGAATGTCCAGTGATGGGACATTAACTTGCGCCCGTTCACTGTGTGCAAAAGACGGGTGGTAGTAGCCTAGCGGGTAACACTCTCGCGTATGAACCAGAAGACCCAGGTTCAAACCCCACTTACTACCATCGTGTCCCTGAACAAGACACTTAACCTTCTCCAGGGGGGGACTGTCCCTGTAAATACTGATTGTAAGTTGCTCTGGATAAGGACGTCTGGTAAATGCTGTAAAATGTAAGTTAATGTCCAATTACTGTTGTGGCTCCGCCCGCTCGCTCCAGGTACCCCACCAGGTTACTACCACCCCCACCCCGGTGTGAAATGTGATTTCTTCTCGCAGGGCAGAATACAGAAGCTGCAAGAGGGAACGAAGCTGGACTGGTCCACAGCTGAGGCCTTGGCGTTCGGCTCTCTCCTCTGTCAGGGTAGGGCCGCGTCCTGGTGTCCTCCTCCACACGACGGATGTTCTGAATGTTCCCCTAGTCAGGTTACAGAATGTTGGCTCTGACGTCTTCAGGGTTCAACGTCCGCATCAGCGGGCAGGACGTGGGGCGGGGCACCTTCAGCCAGAGACACGCCATGGTGGTGTGTCAAGAGTCCAACGACATGTACGTCCCCCTCAACCACATGGACGCCGAGCAGAAGGGCTTTCTGGAGGCGAGTGTTCTGTGGTTGGTGCGCGGATTAAAATACCATCGTTCACGTCTAATGTGTGTGTGTGTGCGTGTGTTTTGTGTGTGTGTATGTGTTGTGTGTG